>NC_092205.1:19642545-19648421 GCF_043381705.1 Parasteatoda tepidariorum
TCGCGAATAAAGATTTTTGTATCCCTAATATAAAATGAAAGTTCTATTATTTTAGTAGTGGTCTTGTAGTAGTCTTGACTACTCTTGACGAAGAAAAATAATCTAAATAAAAATATATATTTTTAAAAACCACATTTTTGTAGTGAAGAATGATAATTGAAAAGTAATAATTCTTAAAAAATATAAAACAAAAATTAAAAATTAAAAATAATATAATTTAAAATAAAAAAATTTAAAATAAAAAATAACATTTTTAAAAACCACGTTTTTGTAGTGGAGAATAATAATTTTAAAAAAAATTGAAAAACGAAAAACGTGGGGCGCATGAAATACGTAACAGTACATATACACATACATATAGATACACATTTTCTTACTCATACACATGCACAGCCACATATACATCCACATACATATGCATATACACAAACATATTCCACATTCAGATACAATTACAATTACAGATATACATACACATATTCTGAAAAGCACACATACACACATACAAATATAACATTACTGTTATGTATTTCATGCGCCCCACATTTTTCGTTTTTCAATTTATTTTTTTTATTATTATTCTCTACTACAAAAACGTGGTTTTTAAAAATGTTATTAATGCTATTATATTCGTTGATTGAATCTTATATATAGACATGCGTACGAGTTATATTTAAACATCATAGATTATATATAATCACTATACATTATGCATAAACATCTAATATATAATCTCGTGATAGTACACCATCATTATTTAAAAACTTTTTTTTGCGATACAATAAGAAAGAAATGGGAGGAAAATTATTTCAATATAAGTTTTTCTTTTTGTGAATGATTATTGGTACGTGCATTGACAAAATAGCAATATATATAAAGCTTCTACAGTGGTTGAAGTGTTCGATAAAAGTCAGTTTGCTTTTGAAAACATTGTAAAAATGGCAACTATTGAAAATGGCAACTAACTACCAAAAGTTTTAAGTTAATTAATTTAATCTAACGAAATTATTTGCTTTTTAGCTTTCATATTTCTTTAAAAAAACAGTCTCGTTAGGAGTTTTAGAACTAACTATCATTACTCAATTTGTTAACATGCAATGGTAGTATCATGATTTATCCTAAAATAGATAAAAAACTAACTAAACATAATTCTTCAACTGTTATTTTATTTTTAATAGAATGACTGTGAGGCAACCATTATTATGCTTCAGTTCTGCTACTATAAATATATCATTTTAATAAAAAAAATTAAGCTGTAACATTGTTAATTTAACATTCATGCATACATTAGGTTTACCTGAAAAAATTTGCGAAGAAAGTACGAGCTCCATTATGCAATGATGCCAAAGGTGCCTTTATAAAAAGGTGATTATAGAATTTACCCGTAAATGAGTATCAAATGTACCGGCTAGGTTTGTATGATACTTTCGTTATAAGTTTGAATATGCATGCTCTTGCCCTTTTGCACTGTTGCAGGCTGCGTCTCTTTAATCTCGAACATTATCATTGAGTTAAAGGTTAAATAATCTATCACTTTCTTTGATAAAGGAACTTTTTGCATTACTGGAAAATGAGGAGTTTACTTCGTTGACTGAACTTTCCGGTAGACCTAATATTACTACTTTTTCTTCATGACAGAACTTTTCTCTATATTGGGTATAATATAAAAAAAATACACAACTACTTCCACTTAGTAGGAATAACATTTACCATGACGCAATGCTAAATTCTATGCCACAATCCACATAAATCAATTATTAATCAAAAATCGAATATCAATTACTTTTCTTTATAATGCAATAAAATCTGGCGAGCAGCTATTTAAACGATCAAACACTTCGTTTGTTTATTTGTGGCTTGAAGTTAGGCTCGCAGAAAATGCCGTTCATGGGTTAAACTTAGTAGGAATAACACAACCTGTGACGTAGGCTATAGTATACCCAATTGTAGCATAGACCTGCTAACTTCTTCGAATTTTAGGCCAGAAATTTTATCCAAATATTTAAAGTGGCGGCAGAGTTTCTGTTCTAAAATTTTACTTAAAAATGTTTTGACCACCACAATATGTAAATAGTTGCAAGATATATATTTAGTGCCGGAAAAGCAAGCTGTTTGGTTTTAGGTTTTGAAAAATCTTTAAAAACCGTTACTTACTTAATTATTATTTAACTACTATTTTAAGAGAGATTAGCAGCTCTATAGTAGTATAAAAAATGAGGCGTTAATGAGTTAAACAGCCGTATGCATTCGTCTTAAAGCTTTTTAAAACCTTTGAAAGAAATTAAGAGCCAGATACTGCAACACAGCTCTTTAAATCCATTATGGTAACTTCAGAAAAATTAGTAACATTAACTTTCCTCGATCTACCACAGCAAAACTCCATACATCTTTGCTTTAATCATATCTTGTCAATCAGAATGGTTTCATGCCACTGTAATTAAGTTATAAACTAACAAAATACTTCATTCCCTTATCACAGGAGCAAAGGCAGTGGAAAATATGCCGAGACCAGGACCAATCAAATCACATTTGCCATTTCATTTGGCTCCTTGGTCAAAAGATTCCAAATATATATATGTAGCTAGGAATCCTAAGGATTGTTGTGTTTCCTACTACCATCACGTGAAGAATTTACCCGGACATGGTTTCGAAGGAACTTTTGACCAATTTTTTGAACTCTTCATGGCGGGCGATATATATTGGGGAGATTATTTTGACCACCTACAGTCTTGGTACTCTCACAGGTTTGTGTTCACATTTTATCATTTGCTTTTCTCTAAATAACTATAGGCGTGATGATTATTTATACTTCAGTGCATGAGTATCCAATTTGTTTTAGTTTCATTAACTTCACACTTTTAGTTTACTAAACTCGCGAGCCTGTCGCGGCCCAAGACAAATTTTGATTTGACTCTTCAGGTCAGTTTAAAAGACATTGTTTTCTTCCGATTCAAAGTAAAAATATGAATATCGCGAAATGCATCAAGACTTTCTGTTTAAATCTATAATCAAATCGTGGATAGATAATGAACAGCACAAATTTAGCTACCATAAAATTGCATTAATCAAGTATATAGTAAAGTATATAGTAAGTAATCAAGTATACAGTATAAAGTCAAGTACATCACTTCGTCTGTAATCGAGCAGAAGAAACTGTTTAAAAAACTGATGTCTTAGGTTTCAAAAATATGTATTTTCTATGTGTATTTTCGCATGTGAATAAAAAATAAATAATATATTTCTATTATTACGTTACGCATTTATGCGCATTACATGCGTTTTAAAATTAAATATTAGAAACAAAATGTGCAAAGTGCTTCGAAACTCATGAGTAAAAATTTAAAAGATAATTGAAAACATCAAATCACGCTTTTGTCAAAATACGATGATATGGACGGAGCGAAAGCGTTGAACCATTAGGAGTAGTTCATTACTGTCGCATGAAGAAACGATTTTTTTTAAAATTCATTTAAACTTATTTTCCACACCACTACATATAAATGTCTTAAAAGTTCATATGCAACACCACTTTGTTCCAGCTCTCTCGTGGTGAGGCTTTTAACCCTTTCGCGCCGACTGTCACAAATACGTGCCAGCATAAAACCGAATCAGTCAGGGTAAAAAGATAAAACTGGTAATCAAAGTAATTCTTTAGCAGTTTAATTGTGGGCGGAGTCATAATTGTTTGATTTATTTAATTCACCATTACTTTGTTCAAAATAAAAGTATTCAGTTATACTTTGAACTAACGTTGATTATATATATGATTAAACTAACAATAATTAAACTAAAAGTAAAGTCAGTCTGTCAAATTAGCAAGGACTACATTTAAGTTACCGTTTTTTATTTAATTACATCCTGATTCTGATTTTGTACGAATGCTTTTCTGAATCACACGTCCCCTAGGGGTTAAAATGCTACCAAAAATTCTGAAAGTTTTGGTAATTAAAAGTAAAATTTTTTCCAGACCATGAAAACACAATTTGAAAGATAATGCTTGAAGCTTTTGGAAATGGAGTCTTTTTTACCCATGTAAAATTTTTATCAACCAAAATGAGCGTAAGAAATTAAAAGTCTTTGTTTCTTTTTTTTAATATCACTAGCTTTAAAAGCATTCTGGAATGAAACGCTTAATCCTATTTCAAAATCACCGAGTAATAAGGGAATAAATTACTTACATCTAGTAATTTTCATGTAAGATTGTTTACATAGAGTTAGTATAGAAGTGTTTTCATATTTTTGTTCAACCCCTGTATCGTTCAGCATGTGATTCTTGATTTCATAAACTTACTAAGTAATAAAGTTACTTTGCCTTACCACTACTAATAAATAATTCAAACTATTTATAAAATGTTGCTTTGCTCCAATAACAGCATTGCAGAGGATCGAAATTTTGATGGCATGTCTTCCAGATCATCGTCAATACCCAATTGTGTGACGTAAATAAAACACTAACCTACCTCCAAAAACGGCATGATTAGGCTGCCAAATTGAGCAAAATTCAGCAAGTTTTAGTCTTTTACTTTCTACCTTTTTATAAATTATTTGCGGTTAGCGGAGCAGTTGGCATCCCTGTACTTGTGTAAGAAGGATTTAAGAAATCTGAAAAACATAGTAATTCCCTTCCCAACGTTTCAGATGTGTTAACCCTTTGCACTCGACGATGATTTTCTGGCAGAATAAATATAATTTTACTTTGAATGTTAAAATTGTTTTCACTTTTATACTTAATTCTATAACACTTGATTGACTGGTTTCTTTGTGTTAAATGTTAATTATTAAAGTTATAGCAGAATGAAGTGAACCGGGTTCGAATACCAGAGACGGGTGGTCGATACGAATTCTGTTCCCGGCTTGCAACGACCACATAAAACGTCCTCAATGGTTGACGGATTATTGGTTAGAGTTCCCTTGTCGTCAAGCTAAGCAAGGAAGGTTTTCGTGGTTTTCCTCTCGTTTCGTTTCCTTTCGTGGTTTACAGATTCTGCACCTGGCTCACACCGACATCAGTACTGGTGTAAAATATCATCAGTGGTAGAGGAATCATGAGTTAGAGTAGGGGTTGCCAAACTTTTTTGATCATCGACCCCTACATAACTTTTCGAAATCTCCAAACTTTTCGAAATCTCCATCGACCCCCATAAAAGTAATTTTCTGTTAATTAAAATAGAACTCTATTAGATACTATGTTTGTACATTTATTTTATGATTTTGAACATTTATTATAGTAATAGTACATAGTATAACAATAGTTTTATGAAAAATATATTAATGTTGAAATATAAATACCTTTATTTATGAAATAATAAGTAATTATAAGTAAGTAGAAATAATAAGTAACTACGGATTTATTGCTTCTTAATCAATGACATGGGTGTGCCTGGTGTTTTTTTTTGTTTGTTTTTTTTGCAAGGTTTGCTATATAGGGTTCAAAATTGGTAAATTTTAATCTTAAATCCCCTCGAAACTACACATTTAATTTATTTCTGTTCTTAATTAAGATTGAATTTACGTGCTGAAACCGGCTTCAACCATATAGGAACTTGGAAATGCTATCATAAATGGCTGAGTTATTTCGTAAAGTTTTACATATTTTTGCATCATATTTATATTTGTCAAAAATTTGCTTATTGTTAAATTTTTAAAAAGCGTCTTTGCTTCAAATCCCCATAATAATTTAGCAAACTCATCTTGCAGGTTGATGGCCACGTTTGCAATTTGAGCAAAAAATGGCACAATAATCCAATCAGGGATGTCAATATTTTTCAAATCAACAAAACGCAGTTTAAAATCGTCGCTCAATTTTTAAAGATTACTTGTATATATTTCCAAGTCTTCTTCTTTTATTTCTAATTGTCACATATATATGTATCCAT
>NC_092205.1:19648584-19657767 GCF_043381705.1 Parasteatoda tepidariorum
GACTCAAAAAAATTATGTTCTGTATTAATAAATGCATGTAATAAGTTCATTACTTACTTTTTTTCAATAAGAAACTTCACAGTTACAGTAAATGTTAAAATTATGGCTGAAAATTTGGATAGTTGTTAGTTATTAGAATTTATCCTTATTATCACTTACTTGCGTGCATATAAAGTTATGTTTATCTCATTGTAAAGAGAACAAGGTGATGAAATAACTAATGGTTAGATAAGAATAAATGTATTTACTTTTAATGCACATAATTTCTATCTAAATTACTTATAAATTTTAAGATTTGAGCATCTTTTTATCAAAACTTCAGAAGTGCAGAGTTTGGCGATATTACTTTGACATGTTGGCGCGTTACAATGTTCGCGTTACAATGTTACAATGCGCGTTACAAAGTAGCATTTGTTTACTTTTCGTTACCAACTGTATAAAATGCTAGTTTGTTTTAAATTTCAACTAATTATGGAAATTTTTGTTTACAATTTGTTGAAATAAACAATACCTTTTCAGGTGAATATGCGATAATTTTTTCCTGAAAAAGTAATAAATAATAATAAATTATATAATTTGTATTATTAATTATTATTTCTGAAATAAATGGCATAATCATTATTAATTTTTATATTTTATTTAAGGCATTTATTAAAAGCTGAAGTCTTTTCATAAGTCTTTTTTTTTTTTCATTGACGTTAATTTTTTAACAATTTCAGATGCTAGACAATGTTTCTTAAAAAATCTGTAATATCATGTGCTTTCCAATCTTAAAGTTTATATTATTGATACTTTAGTATATACTCTTAGAATAACAGAACCTTCAGAATAACACCAAATGAGCGAGTGGCGCCAATTTCGGTGTATTATCTGGCAACCCCTTTGGACGAAAATATGACGGCAGCGCATGCGCTCTTGGATATTGTCATCACTCTTTTCAATACAGGCACTCTAATATAGACCACTTTGATGACCTCTGAGTTAGAGTCTCCGTACCACCGTCAGACTTACTCAACGCAAATGTAGGTTAGTTCCGTCAAGAAGTACACCACAAAGGTAAATTTCTCTCCCAATGCATGATCCTTGAGTTCACTTGTCTTCTGGATTGGATTCAAAATTACTAGACTGAGGAGTTGAACATTGGTAGTCGTGAACTCAAAATTGGGCGGGCTGTTTCACGACTACTACAAAATATTAATTATGCAAACTATGGGTTTTGCCTTGCAAACTTAATGGTTACGTCTCTTTAGTAACCTCGACTGCAAAGGGTTAAAATACATATTTATAAATTAGTATATATAATGATTTTTAAATATAATCTCTTTGCTTTTTTCCTTTTTTTCAGAAATGATCCGAATGTTTTCTTTGTTACTTATGAAGAGCTCAAGGTAGACATTGATTCCGCCATTTTGAAAATGGCATCATTTATCAATGACAAAGAATATGCTGAACCCATTAGAAAGAATCCAAGCATCATGGAAAATATAAAAAAATACAGTAGCTTAAAAGAAATGAAAGAATTCATGACAAAAAGCTTTATGGATATAAGTGAGATGACACCTGAAGAAATGAAGAAATCGCCAGTGCCAGATACAATAAAGGAAATTTTGGTAAAAGAAAAAGACAATTTGAAAGCTGCGATCGAAGGTAAGAATAGCGGCCCCAACATAAGTAATTTTGTAAGAAAAGGAATTGTTGGTGACTGGAAAAATTACTTCTCCGAAGAGCAAAGCCGCCGACTGGAAGAAAAATTTTTGGAAAAGACAAAAGACATGGATATACCAAATATATGGCTAAGGAACATGGAAATGATATGAATATAGCATTTCATTGGTACACAAATTACTAGTTCAAAGCATTCTAATCAAAAAGAATTTAGCCTTTGTTTATTCGTTTAAAAATAAATTAAACTAATTCTGTCATGTTTTATTTTTAATTAAACCCTCTATTTTTGAGTTAATGAATTTCAATGCTTTAAAAATTTTAAGTCAACTTAGGAATTAAATATACACAGGCACTTAGCAAAAGAAGGGAACAATTACTTAAATAGTAGCTAATTCTAAATTCTATTTATATTTATGTGATATGCACAAAATATTAACTACTTATGCAATATACATTTCTATTTCATTAAAATTAACACTATAATGGCTTTTTTCATTGAGTTTAAAGACCTGAGATTATATTAAACAATAAAAGTATAGGAAAAAGCTATGCCTGATTTGGATAATCTTATATTTCACACGTAGCTTTGCATGATTTGGATAATCCTATATTTCGCATGTAAAATTATATTTTGTTACAGAAATATTTCAGAAAGATGTTAAAAAAAAAACTTAAATAATTGAAAAATTATTCTAACTATGGATAAATAAATTTTAAGTATTTACATCTTCAGTCAAAGTAATAACGGAATTTTGTACCATGCTGTTTTGAGATTCCACCAGAAAATTTAATTATCTGTCATTTTCTTTTTTACTTATCTAAAATAAATATTCTGACTCTGATTTCATTAAAAAAAATAATATTTTTATTTACACACTAGTCTCCACTGGCGACCAGCTGGTTCGCCTTTTTAATTAAGTATAATTTCAAGTATTTCGAAATTTATACCGTTCAGTCAAAGATCAAGATATTATGTAAGTGTAAACTCAAATTGCTCAAGTTAAGAGTGGAATTATTGTTCATATTTTGTGTGTTCGTATTCTCTTCATGTTCGTGCGGTATCATGATGAATTACTCATGAATTTGTGATGAATTTGTAAGAGATTTTTTTTCCAAAACGAAAGGCTCTTTAACTATTATAAATTTCTCTAAGTTAAACGAATAGACAGATCTTAAATGTTCAACAATACATTTTATGTCAAAAAATAAATAAATAAATAAGTAGGCTGAATGGCGCTGTTCAAGTACAAAAAAGACAGTAATAACCATGTAAATGAGTATTTACATTAAAACATTAGAACGTTGCTCAAATTTCAGTGCGCTGCCTGTTTAACTGATTCGTTGGATTTTTGGGGCATATAATGGGGGAACGTGTGAAGTGGACGTAGAATTGGGGGGGAGAGGGAATGCGAAGCACCAAATAGTAAAGTCATGAGTCGGTTGAACATATGATGAAATCAATAGGAAATTAAACATAACTGAGATTAAACTAGATTAGAATATAATAATATTTACATGGGTCAGAATAATATTAACATTTATACAGGTATAATAAAACAGAAAATAATACAGAAAATATATGCAACTATTTACAGATTGACATGAGATTGTCTAAAACTTGTCAACGACAAAGAAAAGGTTACATAAGTGATAGATATTCCGGCAACTACCTTGTCGGTGACTTTGTTATAGTGATGACAAAGGTGTAAGATATTATGTGTTTATGAGCACCATATTTTTTTTTGTGAAATAATTTATTTATTATATGTCAGCTAATAGATGGCACCGAGTAGAGTTTTGTGGTTGCCATAGTAATAGTTTTGGAATGCAAATAGTTTTTGAGTGAGTGTAAGATTTTCCTTTGTGATGGCAAAATTGTGATTTAATTGTTAAGTTAATAAATCTTCCCTTTTATAAAACGTAACAGCAGACTTATCTTAATTATTTGATTCGAAGTCTTATGAGTTTTATTTGAGGTCGTATTTAATTTTGTATTTTTTGACGCCAGGCGTCGTGGTAATACTCGTTTCAGGGTTGCTCATCGCACTAAAGTTACCAATTTATCATTCCTGTGGCTGAGAACCATTTGGGTTGCTCGCATATGGTGGTGCCGATGAACTGTCGTATTTAAGTTGAAAAATTCAAGCCAGTCTTTACATTCATATGACACATCATTCATATGGAGATGTTGATGAAAAAGGAATGTTGATTGCTAATCAGTATTAGTGAAATTTCTAAGCCTAGACAAAATCTTTTTTGTTGTTAAATTTTTTCTCACTATTTAGTCACATGGTTTAAGACTTAGCTGATTCAGGCGTGATTCACAAACGTGTAATTTTACGCGTAATGTATCTAGCCACTTTTGGTGGCTGACCTCTTTGTGTTAAAAATTAAGATTATTTTATAAATTTTATGACATTTTAATTTAAAGGACAACAGTACTCAATTAAAAAACTAAAAATTTGTGTTTGAAAAGATGCCAATAATAATAATTATTTTAATATTTGGTCGGAAAATTTTTTAGTATTAGTGTTTAATAGTTGTAGAAATCTGGAAATTAAAATGCTGATTAGACGACTGAGAATAAGCGTATTTGTGTACAAAATTTCCCGCAAAGGATAAATATTGTATTCTTTTAATTTTTGATAGCTTTTGTTAGCGTGCTTATTTGTTTCCAGTTCGCGCTTTTACTTCATTCATTTAAACTATGAGCCTAGAGCCGCGATGGCTCAGGGGATATAGCGCCTTCCAATGAGGTGAACCGGGTTCGAATCCCACCGATGGCTGGTCGATACGAATCCGCTTCCGGCTTGCACCGACCACAGTGCTGACGTGAAATATCCTCAGTGGTAGACGGATCATGGGTTAAAGTCCCTTTGCCGTCAGGCTAACCGTGGGAGCTTCTCGTGGTCTTCCTCTCCATGTAACGTAAATGCGGGTTATTTCCATCAAAAAATCCTCCACGAAGGCAAACTTCTTCCAATACTTGATCCAGGAGTTCTCTTGCCTTCTGGATTGAGTTCAAAATTACAAGGCTATGGAGTTGAACATTAGTAGTCGCAAGTCCAAAAATTGAAACGGCAGTTCAACGACGGTTATAAAATATAAAAACAAAACTATTTGCTTAGCGAGCATCAATAAGGTATTTAATTTTTTCGCGACATTCGTCTGCGACAATTTTTTTAAACATTTTGCAAGGATGTTGTTTTATTATTAGCGCAACGTTGAAACAATGAAAAAGCAAACTTTTCAATATCGCACGCGAACAACTCAACGTAGTAGAGAGCGCGAACAACAAAATGATCCATAAAATATTAGCCATCTGTAACAAAAAAATTCCATGCCAATCGGTGAAGCCTGTCAAAAGAGATTAGGGAAAGTTTAAAATATAACAATCGGTTTTAACAATGGAATTTAACATTTTCCATATTTGGGCAGAACTAAATAACGCCGAAAAGTGCCGATTTTTAACCAACTACTCCATGAAAATTTGCCAACTGGAGAAAAAAAAATACGATCCAAATAGAAGCTCTCGTTCTTGAGTTATTAGCGAACATATATCCAGATTTTCGTTTTTATATATAGAGAGAAATTGTTCACATCGTCATAGTTTTTTTGCCTCGTCGTCACAGCAACATTAACTCAACTGCTTAAATAAATAAAATGAGAAAAATTCTAACTTTTAGCTCGCAAGCTGTTAAATAAGAAAAATAAATGGGATGTATGTACGCAAAATGTACTGTACGCAAAATAATAAAGATATCATCCTGAATAACTTTCGCGCTAATGGTCGGATTTTTACGTACTAAGTGTCAGTCGTAATGATTCTTGTGGGGGGGGATTTCAAATATGTTAAATAATTAGTATTTATTATAAATTAGGTTACGAAATCAGACACAAAAAGCACTTTCTCTGAACAAATATACATTATTTTCCTACATATTTAAATTTCTGACCCTCAAAATAGCAACAATCTGGAAATTGTGGTCCCTAATAGTTTAGCCAGGAGATCGATTGAAATTTTGGTCCCCTTAGCGCTAATTTCACTTTTTGCGTTTATAGTCATATCCTTAAAACAGATTGCGCAATTTAAAAAATATTTGCACCTACTCAAAAAACTAATTAATAATTACTCAAAACTATAGCTGGTTAGCTAATAAGAATTTAAGAATATTTTCTAAGTTAAAATTAATTGGTGCAAAACGTCTGACGGATCTTATTAAATAAGTGCATCCTTTTCTCTAAGTTTGATCAAGCAAATTATTTATTTAGTTACTTTATTGTTGCTTATTTGTTTGGGTAGTGAAAAGTAAATACAAATCAGTGCAACTAAGAAAAACCACAGCTGTTTGCATTGTTTTATAAGTAAACAAATTTAAACCGTAATTTTATTTTGGCGATTAAACTTATATATATTTCACCCTTAATTTTAAGATAGCTGCTTTTAAAAAAAGATGTAGATTTTGCTAAAATTATTTTTCAACTTCAGCACAATTCACAAGATAATATAGTAAAGTTTTTTTTATCAGGAAAATGCTTTGGATTGTTAAACAGCACATACTAAAAATTGAAATTTCTAAAAAGATTCCAAATCCGTGCTATTTTTAGAATCATCATCTAATTAGAAATACTATGTAATAAAAATTGCGCAATTTTTGAATCTATTTCGGTAAAAAAGCACGCAGAGGGAAAGTTAGCATACTTTTACAGAAAATATGAATACACTTTTTTCCTTTAATAGTCATAAGAGGATAAGAATGATATTTTTCCAAGGAACCTACTCAATAATTTCATTATTTCCTGAACTGAAATCTATTTAAACTAGAATCTATTGCTTGTAAGCTAAAACTAGAGTCCCTGAATTAGACCCTGATAGTACAGGAGCCTTAGCTAAAACGGAAAATGATTTAACTATTGTTATTTATTAAAGCTTATTTCTGATAGCGGTATCAAGAATAAGGATATGCAACGAAAGCCCTGTTTACTATTATACTATAAATGCATTTATAGAGATAAATTATCATTTATAGCTTGAATTATTTATTTTAAATTAAAGTACTTATTAATTTTAAGCAAACAAAGATGTAAAAATAAACTCTATAGAAGTACGCCTAAAGTATACCCTAAAATATGTCTAGAATAAAATTTTAGAATCAATAAAAAAAAATGCATATCTTCAAATAATTTTGAGTGGGACTTAAAAATTAACATGTTTGAAATAACTGTCCTTGTAACTATATTGAAAACTTGGATTCCTGGTGCTAGGAGACATTCAATTTTCTCATTCACTTTTTAAATTTCAATTGAAAACAGATTTTTTTACGTCCTTAGAAAATGTATAGGGCTATCAGTAAAAAATATTTTACTGCATTGATTTTTTTAGAAAGTAGTATCGAACTATTATTTTTTCAATCTATGAGCCTACGCGCTTATCTTACGTAAAACGTAGCGGGAAGTAATTTAATATACTGAGTTAATAATCCTAAGAAATTGAAGCGAAAAAGATAAAAACTTCATTGATTTAAAAATAACAGATGATAAAAGTAGAAATGTTTTGCGCATCCAAAAATTAACGTCACAAGTCATTCACGCCTGGCGATTCTTGAGTATGGGGCCTATTTTTGAACGCTTGAAACACGTCGACTTTTATTTCCGTCTTCATATTTTTTGACGCCAATGAAGTTTTTATCATAAATTATACTTTTTACATTTGAGTTTTGATCATTATTCTGATACGAATTTCATGCCCGTAAAAGTATTTAACCTGTATTTTAAAATATTAACAGGTTTCAAGTAGTCCTTGAAAAAGAAAAACAACCATAGCAGAAATATTAACTATATGAAGTTATCTTAGTGAAGTAGTAAAACCGGATATTTCGAGTTATTGAAACTGATTATTTTATCTTTTAAGTTTTGTTGCCATCATTTAAATATCCTAAGGACTTCACGAACTCTGTTTAAAAGGAAAGTATCATATCAGATACATGCAAAAAAATTAATAAATAAATGAATCATAGTAGCGGCATTTTGTGATAAATGTATCTGATCGTAATTGAAGAACATGTTGAGCGACATTTTATGATTAATTTGAGAAAATAAGCTTCAGAATGTTTCGAGACATCAGAGTATTATTTGCAAATCATCTTAGGTTGAAGAAAACCACGTAACTTAAATATTGATTTTTTAAACAAAGAATCCTACAATCTGCAATATATTATTTCCACTTGTTGTTCTTAAACATAACATATTTCAATTTTTTGCTTATAATAAAGCTTATGATTACATTTCTTAATTTTCCTCGTTAATCTTCTTTTTTTTTAATTATTTTTCTGCCTTTATTGTGTTATTTATGCATATACATGAGACAATCAATAATGAAAGAAAAGAAAGAAAGATTAAGAATATAAGATTTATTAAGTTTTATTAACGGCGCAAAAAAATCGCAATCCCATAATATAGGATAAAAACGCACAAAAAAGCAGGTAAAAATCATTTTTAACATTTCAAAAAATTTATTAAAATGAAAAAATTTAACTACAAAACGATATGATCTCGTCATCAGTTCAAATGATTATATCTGTAAAAATAGTGCTTTCTAATATGGTTTTAATACAGCCAAAGTAAAACATATCAATGCAGTAGTGTGAAGTGCACCGAAGAAAAAAAAAATTGGAGAGACCGAAGCGTAACAAAATTTTATCAACCATACATACATACATACAGTGGTGGCCAAAAGTGTGGACATTCTTTGAAAGTTTCATGTTTTTCATTATTAATTTTATATATTAATTTTCACTTAAATACGAACGTTTACATATCAATTTGAAGGTAATTTAATGTAGAATTTAGTAATAAATACAGTATTACAATATCTGTATTACAAAAAAAGTTATGCAATTGCATTGTTTTAAAGTGATACTTACACAATCAATACTTAGTAGGATAACTCTTATTTTTTAAGACAGCATCACAGCGTCTTTTCATCGAGTGAACGAGTTTTCATCAAAACTGTCCTGAAACCAAAATTGATACCTTCCATCAGGGATCTCTTCCCCAACAACGCATCATTTATTTTTCAGCAGGATTCAGCTCCATGCCACACAGCAAAAGCATGCAAAGCATGGTTTCAAAATAAGGGCATAGATATATTACTATGGCCAGGAAACAGCCCTGATCTCAATCCAATAGAAAATTTGAGGCGACGTTTGAAAATTCTTGTACGAAAAAAACGTCCATCCAATAAAAGACAACTTATTGAAGCTATAATTGATTCTTATTGAACCATGTGATTACGAAAGATGAACTTCAAACACTCGTTCACTCTATGAAAAGAGGCTGTGAAGCTGTCTTAAAAAATAAGCGTTATCCTACTAAGAATTGATTGTGTAAGTATCACTTTAAAAAAATGCAAATCTAAGATAGATCTTACTATTAGTTGCATAACTTTTTTTGTAATACAGATATTGTAATACTGTATTTATTATTAAATTCTACATTAAATTACCTTCAATTTGATAT
>NC_092205.1:19657811-19768670 GCF_043381705.1 Parasteatoda tepidariorum
TGCACACTCTCGGTCCCATCACATATATATATTGATAAGGAAGGCGAGGAAATTGATCGGTGTCCGGCTAAGGACCCATATATATACAGATAAATATAACGCTAAAAGATTCAGGAGTGTCTTAGTGATCTGACATTTATAACCCACCTTACCACCTTGAGGAAACAACAATGAGAGTATCCAGAAAACCGTGTGCTAGACAGCGTTCCCCGTGTTAATGTGAACAATACTACAAAACTAAGATACTCAGGAACGTTTTTGAATCCAAATCTGGAGTTTATACTCCACCTCCCGATCTGGAGAAAACAACAGAGAATTCAGAATATCGTGAGCTAAACGGAGTTTCCAGCGTAACGTGAAAAATGCTACAAAACTAAAAGACTCAGGAATGTTTTTGGATCCATATCTGACGTTTATACCTCACCTCACCGCCTGGAGAAAACAACATAGTATCCAGAAAACCATGTGCTAGACAGAGTTTCCAGCGTTAATGTGAACAATAACACAAAGTTAAAATACTCAGGAGTGTTTTTGAATAAAAATCTGGCGTTCATTCCCCTCCGCAAGAATATCAAAATTCAAGTCAGAAACTTATAAAATATCCTAACAAAGATAGCTAAAGCACCTTGGGCTAAAGTAAAAAAAAAATACTTAAAGACGTCTATCCAGCTGTAATAAAGCGCAGCATTCAGTCAGCAATATGTATTTTAATCATCAATTATGTTTTGTAGAATTTCTGAGGAAAAAAACTCACTGTTAAATAACCATGAAGATCCAAAATGAAGCAAAAGATTTAGAAACTTCATTTTTTATAAAAATTAAAAAATTTATTTGGTATTAATAGTTATAGAAACAATTATAATAATTTAAAGAAGGATGAATAATGTTTAAAAAAATGCAAGTCCACAAACATCACTTTGATTCTATGTAACAACATTACTGCAACTAACTTCAGTTATGATTCAGTTATCAATATTTTAACAAATAGTTCCGTTTATAACATGGTTCCCACAGGCCTTAATTTTAAAAAGTAGTTACAATAAGAAGACGAATTTTGATAATTTAATTCACTCGTGACTGCTACTATCTGCCCTTTTTCATGCGAAATACACCTGGATAAAATTTCTGGTCTACCACTGTTAAAGTTTTGTCTCAATAATTCCCTGTTAGCTTTAGTGTAAATTTACTAACACTGGTAGATTTAAGGTCCATGAGGAGACTAAGTGAAGGTTACACTCAATTATTCTGTGCTTGATGTTTTAAAGATGTCTTGCCAGAGATATTGAATATCTGTTCCTTTTGTTCTCTCCATGAATTTCTTTTCCAATGTTTTGTCTTGCTCCGGTGAGAAATGGTTCTTCCAATCACCAACAATTCCTGCAAAAAGAACCAATCCCGTTATAAGTTACTATTTAAATATCCATTTTTCATACTAGGTAAATAATTTAACAATAAAAAAATCGGCATTAATCAATACTACGAAGTCATACACAAAACTGAAAGGCAAATACCGATATAGATAATAAANATTTAAGGTCCATGAGGAGACTAAGTGAAGGTTACACTCAATTATTCTGTGCTTGATGTTTTAAAGATGTCTTGCCAGAGATTTTGAATATCTGTTCCTTTTGTTCTCTCCATGAATTTCTTTTCCAAGGTTTTGTCTTGCTCCGGTGAGAAATGGTTCTTCCAATCACCAACAATTCCTGCAAAAAAAAACCAAGTTGCTATCTAAATACCCCTTTTACATGCTAGGTAAAAAATTTAACAATACAAAAAATCGGCATTATTTAAAACTACGAAGTCATACACAAAACTGAAAGGCATATACCGTAATAAATAATAAAACAAAATTGATTTACTCTTTTTAATTATTATATGTTGCCTTTCATGGAGAATTTACATTAGATTGAACAGAACACGCTTTTAAAGTTCATCCCATCAAAAAATCATCATCATCTGTTTTCAGTCATTGTCATTTAGAAGGAGGCTATTGCTCGAGATCATCATCATTTTATCACAATCCAGTGACTTCTTTTTCATCACTTGTAGCTTTGCAGAACTTATCGGCAGCAAAGAATGGTAATCTCGAATGAATTCTGATGTGAATCTTTTAAAAAGAAAAACAGGGTTCGTAAGTGTCTTAGATTAGCTTTGCAGAACTTATCGGCAGCAAAGTATGGTAATCTCGAATGAATTCTGATGTGAATCTTTTAAAAAGAAAAACAGGGTTCGTAAGTGTCTTAGATTAGCTTTGCAGAACTTATCGGCAGCAAAGTATAGTAATCTCGAATGAATTCCCATGTGAGTCTTCTAAAAAGAAAAATTCTAAGTGTCTTAGATAATTTTAGTAATTATAGTAGTCATATTAATGCTCTCTGGGATTTTTTTTAAAGGTATCACTTTAAGATTTAAAAGCCTCGTAAATATTAACTCTTATAAGGATGTAATCTCTTCACAAAAAAAAAACATAAAGTGGTGGCCTTAAATATATTTCGTTACGTAGATCGAGGGTTTGTTTCATTTCTGTTATCACTATTCATTTTTTTCGAAGACCTTCGGGAACCTTGGAAAAAAATTCATTTAATGTTAGTTTTTCAAAGAAAGTGAAACTTTTTTTTCAATGAAAAATTCTTTTCGTGAGATTGGAAGTCTTACCTTTTCTTACATAACTTATACTATTCGGATCTGTGTCAAAGAAGCTCTCTTCCGATTCCAACAGTTTCTTTAATCCAACTGATAAATCAGTGCGATCCTGATCGGATTTCCGTGTCTGACGGGCTAACTCAGAAATTTGCTGATTCAGTGTTTCTTTCATAAATTCGAAACTGCTGTGCTTGATGACATCTTTCAACATAGTTTCATTCTTCTCAAGCATTTCCTATAAAGTAAATACAAAGAATAGATATACTTATCAATATAAAACGTATAGATAATGTATATGATCACAAAGGTTATAAGTTTAGTAGTACACTGTTAGCAATTTTTCGGATAAAATGATTAAATAATGATTTATTTAGTTGTTATTTAACCATATTTAAACAAAGCATTCAAATAACCATAAATAAGTTGGTATTCAAACTGTTAACTGTGAGAAAAACCGTGTATTAACTGCTTTCATCTAATATGGTTAAACAACCAGAATTTCATCACATTAACAAGGCCCACCTGATAAAACAACTTAGTTCCCTGCAGCTGGGTACGTATTATAGCCGAGTTGGCTCATCTATCAATTTCGCGAGAGACAGAACCGTGATTCAAGTCCCTGCATTACCGTTTTTTCCATTCATTACATTCAACAACGCATGAAGAGTGCCCAGTGTCTTGCACTCCCCAATTTGTGACTTGTACTAGAATAATATGATGCTCTCATCCGCGCATGCATGACAGCACCATAACTGCTTAACGTAAAAAGTATAGCACATCTTATCTTTTATGATAAATGAAACAACGAGATAAACTATTTAAACCACATTCCACGGTTTATTTGATAAAGCACAGCTCAACACAACCACTCTTGTGTCTATTGCCTAACGAAAAACCTAGCTCCAATGTCCAGTTAGATTCCTTTTTTACGGTTTTGAAACTATGCTAGATGTAAATGGTTTAAAAAAATATAGTTCTGTATTCATTTTTTTTAGTATTCTATTCGTAAACGGTTTCAAATTCAACGGTTGTAAATGATTGGATGGACAAACTGCTGCCGGTTATTTTACTGTAATTTTAGAGAGAAATATCTAACAGTGAACAGTATGGGGGCCAAAAGTATCTGGACATCCAGTAATACAGACATGAAATATAATTTTATGTGATGTTGGTTCCCCATTTACATCGATGGCAGCTTGCACACGTCCTTAGATATTTCCCACCAGTTTTTGATTGGTGGCTATAGGAATTGACTTCGAGATTTCTATCACAGTTTAAGTGTATGCTGGCAATGATGAGTGCAAATTTGGCTAACTACATAATTTGAGTTTTAATTGGCCAGAAAGGTGTTCTGTGGTATTTAGACTGGGGCTTTAGAAAAGGGCCAGGCCGGTGTCTGAACACCCATTTTGTCAAATCATGGCTGCACAAGTCTTGTTGTGTGAAAAGAACAATTATCCTGCTAGAAGAAAAATTAGCCTTTTTCCTGCTAGAGAAAAATTTTCCGAAAGATTGCCATAAAATTGGGAGAATAGCATAGTCAAGAATGACCACTTGCATCTCAGTGTTCATGTATCCAACCGCTGGAACTGAGGAACCTAGGCCAAACAATGAAAAACAAGTTCATACCAGTAAAGTGCTCTGATAACCCAACGACGTGCACGCGTAGTCGAGCACTTTATGGTGCAAGAATTTTTCGAAAACCCATAGTGCACACTCTCGGTCCCATCACAGGTTGATCAAAGTGATCCCCACTTATCTCTGACAGCGATGCCAGAGATCTCTATAGAGTAAATAATTTTCTGGTTCTTCATTCGGTTCTGGGATCTCTATTGGGTTAATAATTTTCTTGGAATCGTGTCTCATGATTATTCCACTGTGGGACCGAAAGCTTGAGCTCAGTAAATTTTATTGCGCATCTTCCATATATCGAAATACCTTCGGAACTGAGCATTTTTGACATAATGACAAAACTAGTTAATTAAAAAAATTCATTAAAAATATTTTTTACAATTATTTCATATTGTTTAGTGTAATAATGATCAAAGATTGGAATTGTAAGATATGCACACTTTCACGCCAATTTAATCTATGAAGAAATACGACCATTTTGGAATGGTGATATATGCAAAAGTAGAAATTAAGTGGCTGGGGTTCAAACTTCTAATGCTCTCTTGACCAAACTATTTTCCTCCTTATATTTTTAAGGGTCAAGAATAAAAATCAATCAGAAAAGAAGTATAGTTATTCAAAGAAATTAAATTTTTGTACTTGATTTCATAATTTTAAACATCATTTGATCTAATTAATTAGCATATTTAAGGATAGTCCCTCGAAATATTAAAATTGTGGTTCGTGAAAATTAGATCATTTCATCATATAAAATTTTACCTTATATTCAGATCCCATAAAATTTGCAATTTTCAAAACATTTCTCTTTATATCTTCTTTCAGTTGCTCATATGTGATGAACAAAACATTTGGGTCATTTCTGCGCTCATACCAGGATATCAAACTGTCGAAATAGTCTCCGTAGTCCACTTCTCCTTTCATGAACAGTTCAAAATAATCATCGAAGCTGCCATTTTTGAACTTATAGCCGGTGAAGTTTTTTGTGTGATGATAAAACGAAACACAACAATCCTAAAAAATAGCAAAAAAATCGATAATTTGTATTACAAAATTTAGATCTTGTGTAAATTATATCTTCCTTAATGAGAATAGCTTATGCTAAAAAAATTATTACTTGGATAGTTTGCAACAAATTTAACGTGAATAGTTACAACAAAAATTAAGTCGAGTTGATATCAAAATAATTAAAATCCGTAGTGAACTTATTTAGAGTCATTGTTCTAATGACAATTTTCTTTCCGATAAAATTTTTCAATATTATAAGAGTTTTAAAGGCTATTCAATATCAATCTATGGTAATATCTCAGCTGGAAATTACCAGATGAATTTGAGATATATTTCCATATTACAGTCAGATTTAATACGTCTAAAAAAAATTCTCATTTTTGCTAGTTTTATTTCTAAGTAACCCATATGATCGACAAAAATACAAATGTACTTTAAATAAATTTGTTGGGGATCGCTGCAATATTTTCACTTGATATAACACTATAAAAGATGGAGAAAAAAAGAATAGCACTTGAAAGAAGGTTGACTTGAGCATCAATGAGTTAAAAGGCATTGCTTTAAAATTTATTAGTCACTTAGTACAATTTTTTTTAAATTAATCATTTTTACTTTAAGAGTCAAAAAAAATTTTACTTTTATATTTATAATACTGGTTGTAAGTTGAAGTTGTAGGGATTTAGGTTTTTAAAAATCACTTTATCATTTAGTTTTCTGAATGTAAATAGATCAGATGATATGTCACATATTTAATGTAACATGCCATCTGTAATATACCCGTTATATAGGATGTTCCAGGATTATTGGGTCAAAATTTAAGAGGAAGTAGGGGACATCACAAGGATTCAGAATTGTATGACAACCCTTAGTCGGAATGTGTTATTGTTCACAAGAGCACTGGAGGAATCAGACCTGCATTGCCGCAGTCATTTGAGCTGCCATCGTCCGTAGATGAATATGTAACGTTTTACGAACACCAAACTGACAGGTATGCACATGATGAAAGGATTGACAGAGGGGAATGCACGAGCTGCAGGAAGATTGCCCACCACTTGGCAGGTAGATGGCAACTTAAATGACTGCGGCAATGCAGGTCTGCTTCTACCAGCGCTCTTGTGAACAATAACACTTAGAAGCGAACGAAGACGTTTCCAAGCATGGGTTGTTATACAACTCTGAATCCTTGTGATGCTCTTACCAGCTCTTAAATCTTATCCCAATAATCCTGGAATACCCTGCAGACAGATGGTCATGGCGTATGGCATTTGCAGAAATGCCAAATTGCTCCGGACAGCGGATAAATATTTTCTAGTGGTAGTCTTTTAATGTATGAGTCTTGGTTTAGTAAATCGCCGTAATGATTATGCTTAACGTTAAAAAAAAGTTAGTAAGAAATTCCTCAATTAGTTTTTAAATTTAGTTGAACATTGACATTTTTTGCTGTGTTCATTTTCTTAAAAAAGCATTTCGAGGTTTGTTCATAATAAAAAGCTAACCGTCGGTATTATTTACAGTCAGCGATACGAACCACTCGGATAATTTCGAGGATTTTTCTAACTATTTTTTTTTATATTTAATGTGATGGTATCTCTGCAATTAGCCTAAAAAGTATTTAGGCTGATTAGAAAATACCGGAGATTTCCAACACGTGTTATTAATCGCAAAATGATGGTGTTTGTTTGTAAAGATTATAGAAATACTTTACAACACTTGCATAAACATAATAAAACGAACTTACTTTAGGGTTTCTGGCAACGTAAATATACTTTGCCTGCGAAAACCATGGGATCACGTCGATAGGCAAATGTGTCTTGATGGCTCCGGGTCGCTTCATTATCCTTGCCGCTTCAGCTCCTGACATTTCCAGAAAAGGCGCATTGTTAAAAAATTCCAGGGCTGAAGAAAAAGGTGAACCTTCTTGATGAATGCAGGCCACGATGTTTTGCACCCAAGTTGCACCACATTTTGGGTAAGTTGTGATAAAAAGATCGTCCGGTCGTGGCTCGTAGGAGAGTGCTGAATTGAAAGCCTCCAAAGAGAACTGTTTTGGAATCGAAAATCCACATGACGTTTTTTGATATTCTGGTAGAATTTTCTTTTTCACTTTCGTGATTACTTTTTGACTGTAACAGAAAATATTGTATAAAATTGAATAGTCCTCTAAACTGTAACAGATGAGTGTAACAATGACTTTTTTTGACTGCAAGAGAAAAGATCATAAAGAAATTGAATATTCCTCCAAACTATAATAGATGACTGTAACAATGACTCTTTTTAAATGTAACAAAAATATCATAAAAAGATTGAATATTCCTTCAGACTGTAACAGGTTACTGTAAAAATGAATCTTTCTGACTGTAACAGAAAAGATCATAAAATATTTTACATTCCTATTAAAAAAAAAATTCTTATAAATGCTAGGGACTAACAACCCACTGCTCGCTATCGCGCAATCCTCGGAAACGATTTCGCAGTTCCTTTTTATTTGCTTCCACACCTACTCATTTCGTTAACTCACCAGATACAAAAAACTTGAATGAATTTACTTGAAAAATGATTTTACACAAAAAACTTAACACAAAGGCAGGCAGGAAGCCATATAGAACATAAACAAAGTTATTACGCATCGAAGTTGACAGGTACACAAAAAAAAAACTTTTATCACTGTTGCAATAAAATATATAAACAAATAATAAATCTAAGTTAAGTAGAAGAAGCAGACGAGAAAAAATAATATTTCAACAAATTCGATGTGCTATACGGCTCTGTATTTAATTGACTCAACGTTAATTAATATTCTAAGTTATGTAGAGAAACTTAGCTCAACTTTAATAAGCCATTTTTCTGTTAAAGATCAGCTGGAGCTGACGTCATAGATCACATGGGTTTGCATCGGTTGTCTTCTTCCTCTTAGAGTGCAAGTACCCAATTGAAAAAATAATTAGAATAAAACACACAGAATATAACAGTGTAAATTTCATATATCTTCACATCGTTGATTTTAAAATAATATTAACATGTAACAACTTCGAATCAACGATTATGTATCCCATTGGAGCTCAAATCGAAACTTATTACCCATTTTTATACCGTTTTCTGCTTAAAATAAATTCGGAAAAAAGCTGTCAATCTTACCTATTTCCTTCAATACATTTCTGAAAGTGACAGTTCTCTGATTTAAATTGTTCTCTCTCAGAAAGATAAGCAGTCGTGAACATTATACGTTCGTTTGGCATGTAAAGAAAAAAAAATCAGCTGCTGTCAATTGCAATTTCATCGATAAGATATTACTTGTTGCCAATTTTAGAAGAAATAATCGTTTAAAAAAATGAAATTATCGTTATTTATTTTTATTTTCTCATCGAAAGTGCTGACTGTTTGATACTAAGCGTAAAAGAAATAAGATGACAGAAAAGAGATTATCCGATTGATAAAGATCATAACTCGATTAGCTGCTTCTCAAAATATCAATATTCTTTAAATAGTTATAAAGAAAACTGAAAAATACAATTCGCAAAAGAAAAAAAGAGAAAACGGATCGCCCTGAATAACTTTCGTCACTCAATCTTAATCGTTCGAGCGGGTGATCACAAATATGCTAATTAATGAAAGCAGACGATATTTTAAGTGACGAAATCAGACAAAACGTTCTTTTTCTGAATAAGCATACCCCATTTTCGATTGATTCAGATTTCTGACCACCAAACCTACAGGGGATAGTCGTAATCTAAGGAATGTGGTTCCCATAGCAGAGCAAACTAAAGTTTTGACCCCTTTATATTAACACTACTTTTTGCGTATTTCATCATATCTCGAGAACTTTTTAAGCGGGATGAAAAACGCACGCAACTTCGCACGTAAGTCGCACTTTCGCATTTTCGCACGCAACTGCGAAATTCGTTTATCCAAAAATAATTGCGTGCAAAAAATAAATTTTACCAAATATTTCTTATTTTTTATTATTTTATTTAATAATGACCGAAAAAATTAAATCCAGGTATACAATTTTTTACACCCTTTTAAAGTATGTCATTTTACATGGCGAAATACAAAATTTGAGCTAAACCAGCTGAGTAGTTCCTTAGAAATTGAATTTTAAATATACGACTATTTTAAAATTCAATTTCTCAGGAACTATTCAACCGATTTAGCTCAAATTTTACATTTCGCCACGTAAAATTACGTTCTTTAAAATGATTCAAAAATATGTATACCTTACAATTTAAATTTTTTCTATTTTCATTAAATAAAATAACAATTATTTACTGAAATTTATTTTTGGTATGGGTTTGCTTTTGGATAAACAAATTTTATATTTGCGAGCAAAAATTTTTCAATTTGCTTAAAGCGTTCTCGGAATATAGTGAAATACGCAAAAAATAAAATTAACATTAAGTGGTCCAAACTTTGCATTGTTCTCTTGACCAAACTATTCCGACCCTATTTCCCAGATTGCGGTTACCCCTATATTTTGGGAGCTAGAATTCCAAATCATTCAAAAAAGGGCACGTTTATTCAGAAAAAGTACGTTTTAGTGTCTGATTTCACAATTTAATATATAGTCTGCATTAACTAATTAGTATATTTGTGATCACTACCTTGAACAATTGAGTCCTAGAACGTGAAGTCTAATCATTAGATCAAATGTTATTCAGGGTGGATCTGTTTTTTTATTTATACATAGAAAGGATAATATTTTTAGAATTATTTCAGCGACAAATGCATAGCTATTTGTCGATGCAATAATAGTTTGAATATGCGTGTAAAATATTCAAAAAAGCGTGATAAGTCGATGGCTATACATTAGTCATGAAAATTTTTTGAAGCATCAGAGCATGGAAAAAAGGGAAACCAGGATTTCCTAAGAGTAATATACTGGACGCAGAAGTCTTGGATTATAAAGGGAAGGGGAGCTAAGTAATCTGGCATCTCAGACAGAAGAATTTCCAAAATTTCTTCTTAAAAGGAGGCTATACGGCAAGAAAAACAATTCTTAACAAATTATGTTTCTTCTCCTTTGGTTATAAGTTCGGATAAACCAAGAAAAAACCACGGAGCTTAAAATATTGATCAAATTATCATAACACGAATAAATTATAGTTGGATTACTTTCCCAGCTGGTTAATCATGAGTAATCTTGCTATCTGATTTGTTTGCATTTTGGTATTTTGAAAGAAAAGTTTCTGCATTTGAACCTTTCTGGTTTGTCTGAACTCACATTTTAATGAACTTTAAATTACTATTGACAGAATTTGACGAATTGAACATGCTGCAACAGTTTTTTTTTACGTTGATTACATTTTATAACCAATTTTACAATGTTTATTATTATTAATATAATAATTCAATTGAATTGGAATTTCTTTACATTCGTGAAAGTTCCCTACAGTGAAAGTCAGGTCAGAAAGTTCATATATATGAAAACGGAAAAGAGTAAAAACTGGTAAAAAAATCATTTGATTTTATCTTGTTTTCATGAAAAGTACAATACCCACGACTACCAAGACTTTTTTTTAACAGTTTATGATTAAAAGCAATTAATCACTCTTCTCTAACCTGCGACAAATGAAATATGGCATTCTACACTTTTTCTCGTTTCCGTCTTACTTTCAAGACTGGAGAAAATAATGAGCAGAAAATGGACACCCAGTATTCTCTTTATCATTCAGTAAAAAAGTTAAGAGTTGGTGGGAAAATTCTACACAAATTTGTTCAACGTGAAATACTTGGACGTAGCTTAGATAAGGATAGTAACTCGTAAAATTTCTCTTCCATAGTACAGATTGGTTAAATCTTTGTTTATTTTTGTCACCATTCGTTTTTATTTTAAAACAATATGAGAAGACAAAAAACTAGCAAACAAATGTATGGTTTTTGGAAAAAAACAAATATTTTATTGAAATTTTATGGTTTTTCAAATATATCCTTCCAAAGTTCTGGAATATCTGTTCCTTTTGTTCGTTCCCAGAATTTTTGTTCCATTCTTTTGTTCTGTTCGGGCGTAAAATGATTTCTCCAATCTCCAACAATTCCTATTAAAGATTTAATAATTGTAAATAATATCAAGTATTGTTTGAATTCATAATGCATGCACACACCATAGTTAATAAAATATGCTTTTACGAGTAGGTTGTAATCGATATTCTAGGATTTAAGATAAGTAGGCCTAATATAAGTTAGGCCCAGGATAAGCTAGGCCTAAGACCTACTGCTCAGTTTCCTACAACAACAAAAAAAGATGCGGATAGAAAAAGTTGAAATTTTACAGAATTTCTTTTTATTTACTTAAACTTTAAAAGCCCAACCACAAGTTATTACAACATTTAGTGGTGTTTTATACCAATATTTGAAATATTTATGTGTCATGTGGTACATAAATATTTCAAAAGTTGATATAAACAATAGAAATGATATAATTTTTCTCAACTTCATCCACACCATTTTTTTAATTCAATAAATATAAGCTTATTATATATTAATTAAATATAAGCTTATTATGTAAGAAAATAAGAATAAGCATGACATGTCCCTTACTATCCGAAAACTATCTCTGTAAAAAATTTTCGACTTAAATGGAGACATTGTCTAGTTGGAAAATTCGAGTTGGCATTGCATTTTTTCTTTTACTCTCTGGATTCTTACTTACGGGATTTCTGGAATTTTTTTATCATCAGCAACCTCCAGACAGTCTGCGAGAAACGCTAGTTTACGTTTACTACAGTAAAAGATGAAAGCTTTGACATAAAGCCCTCCCACATAATTATTAAGCCTCCACTTTGCTGTATACTGAAGAGGAAATCCTTTTCTCATATAATTATAACAGCGCACAAAATTCTTTGAGTCATCTTAATTCTTTTATTTTTCTACTCCCCTTTGCTTCTGAATAACTTTCAAGAAGCACTTTTACTAATTTTTTAATATCGCCAATTTCTTTCAGGATATATTAGACGAAAGAGTAGATGAGAAAATCTTCTCCAATGGACAGCAATGTGGAGACACATAAATGATGTGGGATTGTTAGTAAACTTAACGTGGCTTTTCTCTCATGCCAGACAAAAACAACCGATTTGCAAACATATGCTAGAAACTCATCTAGATTTAATTAGATTTATCAGCAAGGGAATGTCTTCATTTATGTTGCAAAATATTTAAAGTGGCGGCTTTTGGATAATAGGATGCATATCATGAAAGGTTTACCATGACCTCAAACTCCAAAAAAACGTGAGGTGCTATCTTCAGAAAGGCTGTGTATACAAAAAAGAAGCAGTTTCAGTTTGTGGTATAATTGAAGACTGTCATCATTGAAATTTGACATAATATTTATGCTACCGTCATTCTGGGATCGGTAAATGGTATGTAACGTCACTTATTCAAAGTCATTTAAAAATATGGCTGATGTTTTGACTGTAATCTGAAGTGGATTTATTCAGGAGAGACATTTCCTTCTTTTTTTTTATTCGATGTTTCTTCCTTGTTCAAATCAAGCAGGAAGAGAATAACTTTGTATGTATTTAGAAGACTAGACTTTTTAATACATGTGTTTGACTCTCATTGGTTTCCTTTGCGTGCAGTTATGCATAAAATCCAGATGGTTTTAAGTAGAACAACAAACTGTATAACTTTGCCTCGTGTGTACGAAGGCACTTAAACTATAGTATATTTTTATTCTCCTAAGCGAATGAGTTTTAAACATAATGCTAATGGTTTCGACACAGGAAATTATTGTTTATGTTTTCGTTTTCTTATAAACTTTATTTTTTAAATGTATAAAATTTTTGTCCTTTTTGAGAACCAGGCAATGCTTTTCAGCTAGTTAGTGCGAAATAACTTAAAGCTCAAAATAGTACAAAGTAGGTGGTTTAGGGGATAGAGTGTTCGCTTACCAATAAGGTGTCCCAAGTTCGAATCCTAGTGATGGCTGATCGATACGAATTGCAGTGCACCGATTACAGTGTTGACTTAAAATATCCTCAGCGGTTGACTGATCATAGGTTAGAGTCCCCTTTCCGTCAGGAGAGGTTTTCCTGGTTATCCTCTCTATGTTACGCATTTGCGGGTTAGTTCCATCTAAAAGTCTTACACGAAGGCGAATTTCACCATATACTTGATTCCCTTGTCTTCTGGATTGTCAGAATCACAAGGCTACCTACTTGAACATTGGTAGTCGAAACTCAAAATTGGATATGTTGTTCAACGGCAGTTATAAAAGAAATGTAGTTTAAAATTGTATCTTTGCTTTAAGTACAAGACTCTCAATCTGTGTGTGTTTATTTTAATTCTTATGATCAAGTTACTTCGAAAAAAATTTTTAACGCACCTGTGTTTACCAATAAACGGTTTAACTTCGATAAAATATAACATTTTCATACCTTTTCGGACAAAAGTGGTGCTGTTTGGACTTGGATCGAAAAATTTGTCCTCTCCACCTAAAAGTTCCTTCAATCCCTGAGGAATGTCAGGATGGTTTAGAACAAACTCACGTGGGAGAGCTGCCAGCTCTGCCACCTGTTGGTTTAGATTTTGCTTCATGAAATCAAAGCTGCTGTATTTGATCACATCATTCAACATGGTTTCGTTATGTTCCAACATAGCCTTAAAAATAGTTTAAAAATACCTTTTTACTTCTCAGTCTTTAATTAGAGATCGCAAAAACATAACAATAAGACGGTTTTGAATAAGAAAGAATATGTTCTTTAATACTGGTGTTTATAAATCCACCTTACTTTAATAATTTTCTTCCACTAAGACCTTCAATATAAAAATTATACTGCGTTGCAGGATTGCGATATAGGATTTAAGTATTCATCCGCGACTGCATATAGTCCTGTATTATTTTAGCTATCAAATTATATAAATAGGCTTTCAAAACAATATAAAAACATTTAAAAGCTAAACTCGCCGTATAGAAATTTAATCAGTGCTGTCTTTTACTATATATATCATAAAATCATTAAAATAGTGTTAGAGTTTCGTAGTCTTATTGGAATCCTAGATTTGGCGACATATTTCGATAAATAAGAAAAACATTCGTTCGTGAAATGCTAACAACTATACGATGCTGCAAGAGCATTGGATTAGATTGGATCACTAAAAATGGCGTGTCTCATGCTGATATAATCTTAACAAATCAAGTTCGAGATTAAATTTTTTTTTAACTTTTGTATCACTGTAGAAGAAAACAGCCTGCAAGAAACAATATTTATTATTATTTCATCAGTTTCTTTATATGCAAACAGAAAGACATATAATTATTACGATTTTTAGATATCATTTTTATTAATCTTTATTTACAAAACAATAACTTTTATTTTTCGCATTTCACACGATTTAGGAAAGCAAGCAAAATGAAGGCTGTGCAAAGTTGTTTCAAGGGTTGGAGGTGTTTAAATAAGCTCTCGCCGGGAGCTTGGCATCCATTTGGCGTGCACATAGATGCATACAGGCTCTCTCCATAAGGATAATGATTTTTCTTAACGTGCAACAGAGTATAAAAATGTACTTACTTTGTATTTCTGGCCCATAAACTCTGCTATCTTTAAAACACACTGCCTCGTGTCTTTCTTCATCTGCTCATAAGTGAGGAACAAGACATTCTCATCATTTCTGTGATCATACCATTCCTGAAGAAAATCAAAATAGTCCCCGTAATCCACTTTTCCTTCCATGAACAAATCAAAATAGTCTTCGAATTTTCCATTCGAAAATTTATATCCTATGATGTTCTTTGTGTGGTGATAGAACGAAACACAACAATCCTATAAAATTAAAATCAAGTTAAGTCTTGTTTGTTCAATACAAAGAAGGAGTAAAGTATATTCAAATTTTAGAAAAACGTGCGAAGTACGATTGTTAGAAATATGGTTCACATCAGTGTCCAACCTAATGGGGCTTTTATCAATCAGTGTCCGATCTCAAGAAATGCTTAGTATGTGGAATATACCTGTATGAAAAAACGGAGGAGATATTTGGTATTGTTATGATGATATTTCTTTCTTTTACAGTATGATTTGAGATCCAAAAATAAATACGTATTATTATCATTAATATGCATCCAATAACGAATAATTCCTTCTGACTTTTCTTCTGACTTAACGAATAATTAATTCTGACTTTTCTTAAAAACTTAATTTGAAAAACAGGACTATTTTTTTAAAAAACGCTGGGTACAAATGTGTTGATTATTGAAACTATTTACTTACAACTGATACGAAAGTATACGCTCGGACATTTGAGGTTAGTGCGAAATAGTTTTTCTTGTAGTAGTGAACAATATCCGAAATTCCGAAATTTTTTAAACGAGTAGAAATTTTATCAAACTGTTTTAGAACTTGAGAATATAAGCATTATTATGTTTGACTTTTTACACATCTATATGAAGCATTGTAGAGATAGATAAAATTCTTATAATTCTAATTAATTAAAGTCTTTAATCTTTTTTGATAACACTAGACAAAAGTATTTTCTCAATCTACGGAAATTCTGCCGTTCTTGGAGAGAGTCCAAAAGAGTTTCATACTACTGCTTTTCAATGTTGTCACCACCATTTTCCAACTTGTCACCAGAAATGTGGTTATAGTAGCAGTACCTGTTTTAAAGATAGTTCGGAAGAAGAGACATCTTCAGCTTGAAAAATCTCTGAAAGTGTCTAGAAGCAAATGCTGCGAGATGATTATCATCATCTTAAGAATCAAGTCGTAGAGTAAGTTCAAGAAGTATAACTGATGTTACAGTACTTCTCAGTGTCATAAATATATTTCTTGGTCTTAGACGCTAAAACAAACTATCCGGTGTATATCAGTTACATTTTGGCGTCTCTCTTTGAAGATTTTCATCCTCAATCTAGTTACTATACAGGTTCTGTTTGAGACTTTTTAAAGCTTCTGTTAAATCTGTTTTCTGTTTTAAAATCTGTTGAGTAGCACATTCTAAGTTCATTCGGCCTTATTATATCTGTTTCGAAAACATCGTGACAATACTACATTAGACCGCCACCTAGTGTGAGGCTCTGTTCTTCTCTCTAGTAAGAAATGATCTAGAGTTCATTTACTCTGAGGTAAGTTATGTAACTATTGTGGCTTCATGCGATATTATTTCATCAGCTATTTTGCCGCCATTAAATTTCGAACCTTTACATAAAAGAAATTTTTTTGTGTTTATGCATCTTTTCACGGTATCATTCGAAAAGAGGAACCTTATTGTTTCAAAAAGTAGTACCAACGTGGTACCATATCACTCGAAACCTTTACAATGCAACATTGCTCCAGGTTCCTTAACCTCGCCCAGTGCATGAAAATTCTACCCACAGAAGCATTTCCATTGTGGGACAAACAAATTATAACAACTGAGAACATTTCTTTTCTGTAGATGTGAGATTTTTTTAACGGATCTTCTTGGATATTTTCACGTCATTGATTTCAAATCTGCAAACGGTTTCTCACTCCAAGCTACAATTTTTTTAAATGACATTTTTAATCTATTTTTAGTTTAGATGTACGGCCAGCCAGGTGGCCGAGCGATTAGCGCGCCGGAGTGTGAAGCCATTGGCTGCTAGTTCGAATCCCGCTCTGGGCATGGATGTTTCTCTCTCTCTGTACTGTCCTCTGTTGTACGCGTGTGATGTGTGAATGTGGCCCACCCTATAAACGGGTTTGTGGCAGTGTGGCGTGGGCAATGTTGCTCGCCTCCGTGACTTTGGTTCACAGGTGCCCACTGGATAACGCTAAATGAGTAACAATTCCGGCACCTTCATAGGCGAAGATTCAAATTCAGTGCCTGCCATTGGAAGAAAAAAAGTTTAGATATACGAGTTAGTTTTTATATATGACTAGGGATAGTGTGAATGTTTCCACTGGAGTTCGACAAACTTCTACTGGAGTTAGGGCACATTATCAGATTTAATATTTTAATAGGAAATCATTCCCGCAAAAGTCAGACGCATTGTGCTGGGGGTGCTTCCCCTACTATGAACTGTTTCTTCGTGTGCTTCTAAACAGGTCATAATCGGGAAGCGCCCCTAGTCACGTACGACGCTATTACCTGTTATAGACTCCTATGCAATTTAAATCCTCGTGATGTGTCTTAACTCCCTTAGAAGTTTGTTGCAACATCTACACGACTCCCTGTTATATTTAACGTTTTCTTGTACATTTCGACGACAAAAAATAGGCTAAAATTGACATTTTAGAAGAACGTGTAGCCTTAGGAGCAAAATTATTTTCTGGTTTGAAATTCCCACAGTCAAATTGGACAAGATCAAATATTTTTAGAAATGCAAAAAAAAAATTTGCTATCAAAATCAGCCGGGGCTATAGATCAGAACACACACCTCCAGATTATCCACAATATATAAAATGACTAAGAACACCAAACGAGGCTTAAGATTTGTTTTCGGATAATTAGAAATAAAATTTGCCTCATTGTTTACTATTCACATGATGGAGTCCCTGATTAATATGACTGATTCGCCTTATATATTTCTCATTGGATAAAACGCTTTCAATTCCCCGTAAGCATCTTAAAACGCTTTTATTGGTAAAGTGGTACTAACCTGTTACAGATTATAACACCTCAAAATATATGATGATAAAGAAAACTGACTTAAAGATAATTATATTTGTTAGCAATTTTAGTGAACACAGATTTCTTAACTTTAAAAAACGGCCAAGAAGGAAATGAAGATAGAACTCTTTATCATTTTGAAAGATAAGCACTTTTTATTATTTTGATAAAATGCCGAAAGAATAAAAATTTTGATAAGATATAGTTGGTATTGTAAAACGAACTTTTAAAAGTAACATGTTATTTTCATATTCGATACAATTCTGTAAGCCTTTTGACGCAGATAGGACACCATTGTCCCTTTTATATATTTTTTTCTAACGCTCTAATTATAAATAAAAATATATTTTGGTATTTTTTAATTATAAAAAACAGTTTAATAGTTACTAAACAATTGTTAGGTTATCGGAATTACACTTGGACTAAAATATTACATCCAAAAAAGGTTATTTGAAATTTTTTTTATTCATGTTCAAAAATTCATCTATAATTGAATTTGTAAATTGAAGAAACTTCAATGATGCAAAACTGTTTCACTTAAATCTAAATAACTGCAAATAAGTGCGAATTTGAAGAATCATTGTTTGGAAGATTTTACCTTTAACGCAGAAAAATACACCTGTTTCTCATGTTGTATTTCATTACCATAAATTATTAAAATGCTAAATATAATATTTTTCACTTATCTTGATCTAAACTAATACAAAATAATAACAATAAGTATGAAAAAATGAGCTTAATAAAAAATTCTGAGTCAAAAGAATAACAGATACAAAATAACTGTTACAAAAATACTAACCGTCTCTAAATAAAAACGTATTTTATAAAGTATCTTACTATTTTACACTTACTTTAGGATTTCTGGCCACAACAAGGTACTTTGCATGAGGAGACCATGGTGTCACCCTAAATGGTAAGTGTAACTTGATGGCCCCTGGTCTTTTCATAGTCTTCACCGCTTCCGCTCCCGCCATCTCCAGAAAAGGAGAATTGCTCAGAAACTCCAAAGCAGAAGCAAAAGGCTTTCCTTCCCTGTAGATGCAGCCCACAATGTTCTGAGCCCAGGTGGTCCCGCATTTCGGATAAGTCACAATGAAGAAGTCATCGGGTCGAGGTTCATAGGTGAGCGCTGACTTGAAAGCGTCGATTGAGAACATTTTTGCTATGCGAAATCCAGCGGGCGTGCTTTGGTACTCTGGAAGAACTTTTTCCTTCTGATCGGATGCCATTTCTCTACCTGTTGTACCAAAACGAATTAACCATATATTAAACACTTCCGTATGTATAAAACTTTTTCATTTCCTACAATGCATTGAGAGAAGATATGTGCATACTAACCGATCAACCAAAAGCCTATACATACATAAAATTGACAAAATTCCCGTCCCATCTACTTTTTCAGGATAGCTACAACATTAAATTTAGCGGATGGAGCAGGGGTCGGTGCAAAGGGAAAAGTCTAAATTATCAAATCAAATGAAAGTAAATTGAAATCGAATTAGGTATGGCTCATCTAATCACTCCCACATTTCGCTTCTCTTAGGTGTGCTTCACTGATGCGGGGTGATAGGACTCATCGAAGTTAAAAGCGGAATTTAACCGAAAAAGACTCTCGTTTTCTCACTGGAATTTTCTTAAAATATTAAAAAAAACAATGGTGAAATATTTATGATTAAAAGGTAAAATGACAATTAATAAATGGTGGAAAATCAGATATTTCATTTTTAAAATTTATTTTTTTGAAATAAGGATATTCATGTTCAATGATAGGGTTACTAGAGTATTTCACAATGTATTGCAGGGTATTTTTATAGAAAAAAAAACTTATTTACGACATAGATTTCTTTTTATCCTTTCCAAAATGGTTGTAGAAAATTTTAAACATAAACGGTTTTATGGCGCAGCACACGATCATGCCAATTATTGATGGCGGAGCTTCCCTTTTTCGAGCAATAGCATATGTATGTTACAGTCAATGTAAATAGTGGGTTATTATTAATACTTACCGGTTACTATTAATAATAACAAAATAAGCCGGTTAAGGTGAATAATTTAAGCGAATTTATCACATTAACAGGTTATTATGAATAATAACCAATGAAGTTTGGTCTATCATTCTTTCGCGTTTTTATGTGGGATATTTCCGTATCGTGATCTTCCGCGCCAACTACAATCGCCAAGGTGCCAAATTGATTTTAAATTAGAAAAATTAAAAAAAAAAAAGAAGAAGAAGAACATGTAAATGTTTACCCGGGGGTGACTACGAGTTAAACCATTCGAGTTGGTCCCTTTCTGTGATGTTTTCTTTTAGTTTCTAGCAGGCCGCTGCCCGGAAGTTAGCAAGCCTTGGCGATTATTCTGCTACAGATTACGATACGGAAATCTCCTCTGTTTATTTCTCACTTTGAGGAAAAAGAGCGATTTTATTAATTTCGACCGGTTAGTATTAATAATACCCGGATTTATCACTTTAACCGTAACACATATACATTATACGATTCTCGAGAGGTGCGTAAGGAAGTAGCACAGCACGTAGTAGACCATGGAATGAGTTTTCTATCTTATCTCACGACAGAGATGGAAATAGTTTAATACTCCTGCTGCCTACTGTACTGAAATATCATGAAGTCATACTTACGAGTTATATAAATTAATGGCAGTCAGACATATATTTTAAATTATTACTGAAATTCAACGCATAAAGGACTGTAACCACATCTCGCGTACATCTCTTAAAAATACTTAAAATTGAAAGCAAATTATTTCCGCGAGGGTAACAGCTAGACGGCGAAAACATTTGGTTAATATATTGTTTAAAACTAACTAAAGTGTTAGGATTGAATGATTAGTTGGAGAATTGGTCATTAAGAAAAGTGAAAATCCTATAATTAGATCAAAAATTATTCTGAGTGGTGAACTATAGTTTATGTATAGGTGAGATAAAACAAAGAAAACGCAATAAAAAGGATAATGTAGAACAAGATTATTTAAGAAAATGAAGTGTAGATTAATATATTATTACAACGTTTGCATAATTCCCATTCCTATCTGTGTTGATGGAATCCTGCAATCACATTACAACTTTCCAACAAATATCTACTGAAAAAGGGCGCTAGATGACAATGCAATTATCAATAATTTTTTGACCTCTATAAGAAAATTTTATCGTTTTCTCCTCAATTATAATTTATCATCAATCGAAATTTGTACCACTTACGAATTCTAGCTAATTCGTAGATAAATCTCACAGAAAGTTCTGTGAATTATGAACATATAAATTTCAATCGTTTCCTAACAGCTAAAAGCAAGATTTGTTGCCAAGAGAAATTTATCAGTACTTCACATTTGGACAACTTTTTGACTTGTTACAAAATACTAGAGCTATATTTTTAAGTGATATTATAAGTCACCCATAATACTAAAGTTTTAATCACCTTTTTATCGTAAAATAAAGATTATCATCAATTTTGAACCACTTTCCGACTCGCAAGAGTGCTCAAATTTAAACGAAAATTCTATGACTAATTAGAATAGAAGTTTCAATTGTTTCGTAAATGGTACGAGTTAAATTCGTCGTCAGTCAAATTTCTGATCACTTACAGGCACAAACTAACAAACACAAAGCTTAAAAAAAGGAAATAATTGAATAAAAATTTTAAAATAAATTAAAAGTTGAGCAACTGTGGTACCACTTTATTCCATTTTTTTTTTAAAAAAAATAATATGAATTATAAACCTTGGAAAGGCGTGAAGTTCGAAACAATATTTTAGTTAAACTAAGGTAAACAACATTTAAGAGCACAAAAAATATTTATAAATGCAGACAGCTGTTTCGGATGCTCAAAGGGCAACCTTCATCAGTGCAACAGAAAGAAATGAGAGAAAACAGGGTAAATATAGAGAAAGGTGACGTCACAGGGGGGGAGGATTAGAGCAACGGCCAATAGGAGGGAAGGGTGAATGGATGACGACGAAGGGGAAGCAAGGAACAAAAAAATAATATTTTAGTTAGTCAAGTATCATGAAGCGTAAGTGCTTGACTTTATTTATCTTTTTTTTTTAAAAAAAAAAGGGGGGAATAAATAAACACAAGCAATACTTATGCAGACTTGTAATCTCATTGCAAATCGTTTTGTTCCTTGCCAGGTTGAAAAAGTAGAAATTTCATTAAATTCAGTTACGAATTAAAGAAACCCAACACAATGATACACCCAATGTTGCGGTGGTGAGATTCGAACCTGCTTCCCCCACGCGACAGAAAGTTTGGCGGATTGGCCCGAGAGCTTGGCCTGAGGGTTTTCCAAAGTGGTCAATCACATACCGATATGCCTTCGTTAAGTAATTAATGCAATGTTAGTGATCTATAATATTCTGAATCTATTGTCGCGGGAAATTTTATTACTTTTCTTTTTTAAGTGAAAATGTACGCATTAATGTTTTTATTTTAGTTTAATAAAGTTAGTTTGTAATCACTTTGACTACCAAGGCAAACAAATCATTTTAATAAATACATAAAAGTCTAAGCAATATTTTTTTAAATAATAAGTGCTTGTATATTTAAAATAATTCTTGCTTACAATCGTCAAATCATCTGTCATATCGCTACCACTACAAAGATTTTAACCAGAAAATGATAGGAAGTACAGATATGTTATATTATTTTGAAAAATAGGTAGGAACAGTTTCTATCTCTGTGCTTCTTGAACTGTTTAAAATGGTAAAGGAAGTATAGTGAAAACGGCTTATAACTATAAAACAATTTCAATTAAATATTAAGAAATAAAATCATTCTTCATGATAAAACGTATATTTTATTTTTATTTTGTATCCGGTGGTGAACAACCGACTCGATTCGGTGTTTATGATTAGAAATGTGTTTATGACTCCGTATCCTTGTAATTTTGAACACGACCAAGAAGACAAAGGAACTCTTTTCAGAACTTATCAGACTAGGAAGCACTGGGGCTTACTAGCATTCGCGGGAGAGCTTTTTGATGTAACTAACCCGAATTTGCGTTACACCGAGAGGAAAACTTTGAAACCCTACCCAGATTAGCCCGACGGCAAGGGGATTCTAACTCATAATCCTTCTACCAATGAGGATATTTAGCATTTGCACTATGTTCGGTGCTAAACGGGAGCACACCAGCCACCACTGGAAGTCGAAAATCGAGTCCCCTCATTTTAAGCAAACGCCATATCAAAATAAACTTACTAACATTTTCTTTAAAGAATTTAACAAGTTCATTGTCAGACGAGTGCAGGTAGTTATCCTTTATATCTATATTGAAAAGAAATCTATAAAGATAAAATCAAAGTTAAATTTCTTATTTTAGCAACGCTTAGTAATTTACTTTTTTAAATTTTACTAAATGTTTATTTTAAGTAACAATATTTAGTTAACAAAATTCCTAATTTTGCAAAATTATTCGGAAGATACCATGTAATTAGCTACTACTCGATCTGCGACACAAACTGTAAGGAAAATTTTCGTTTAGCAATATCGCGTGATCGGCAACGACAGTGTTAAGCATCCGAANAATTACACTGTTTAGGTTAATGTAATTTCGTTCTCCCACCACATTTACGCGTAATCCATCGCCAATTCCACCTGCAATCGCCGCGTTTACAATCTACGGTATGTTTTGTCAATACGCTCGCGGGAGAGCTTTTTGATGTAACTAACCCGAATTTGCGTTAGACAGAGAGGAAAACTATGAAAATTTCCCCCGGTTAGCCCGACGGCAAGGGGATTCTAACCTATGATCCTTCTACCAATGACGATATTTAACATTTGCTCTGTGGTCGGTGCTAAACGGGAGCACATCAGCCACCACTGGAAGTCGAACTTCGGGTCCCCTCATTGGAAGCAAACGTCCTATCAAAATAAACTTACTAACATTTTTTTAAAGAATTTAACACGTTCATTGCCAGACGAGTGCAGGTAGTTATCCTTTATATCTATATTGAAAAGAAATCTATAAAGATAAAATCAAAGTTAAATTTCTTATTTTTGCACCGTTTATTTACGTTTTTAAACTTTACAATAGTTTATTTCAATTAGCAATATTTTGAATTAACAACTTCATGAGAAAATTCCTATTTTTGCAAAATTATTTTTAAGATACTAGTTAATTAGTTATTACTCGATAATTATTTACTACTCGATCTGAGACACAAACTGTAAGGAAGATTTTTGTTTAGCGATATCGCGTGATAGGCAACGAAAGTGTTAAGCATACGAAAACAAGAGTAAAGTAACGCAAGTTAAATAAATTTTAAGAATTTTAGATATAAAAATAACATGAAAAATTACTTTTCCAAAATATCAAAAGCTAAAATTGTTATTTAATTCCCTTCTTAAAATTTAACTTTAAATGAAAACGAAGAGAAGAAAATGATTTACCTTACAAGTGAACGAGTGTGAAAAGAAGGAGACAATTTTATTCACCCTCTGTGAATCGAATAATCTTTTCTGATAATGGATGAAATATGCAGTATATTATATGTTGATAGCGGGTATCAACAGTCTGAAATGATAAGGAAACCTGACTCTAGTGAAATAGGATATTAAAATGACATTGACAAATAGATAAGAGGAGACAATTCATTAAAATATAATAATTTGTATCGACGCCGAAACAAAGGAATTAGCTATCACTGTCAGACTATCATGTAAAATAAGTAATCTGAAATAACTATTTTGCGTAATAAATTCTTTAACCTTTTCAACAGAGTTGTGGATAGTCCGTAGTTGAATAGCTAGACTCCGATTCTAAAAGGTTCAAGACGTGAAAACATTCAAGATCCGTCAAAACTCAAATTCAACAGAAAACAAAAAAAAAATGTTCCCCATCATTACTTATCAAAAATATATTTTTCTAGATGTTGCATTTTATTCTATAGCAATTGTTGGTGATTGCAAAACTCGACTGTCGGAGGAGCAGAACCTAAGAATTGAAGAGAGATTTCAAGAAAAAACTAAAAGCACTGATTTATTAGAGATGTGAAAGGAGGTCATGTGAACATCCATAAGAAGGAAAAAAAATTTCTTCAAGAACATACGACCCTTGCATTTTCGTTTTTTAGCCAATTATAGATAAATAAAAAAAAACTAATACGAGGTTCACGTGTATGGTACTAATTAAATCAATAAAAATATAAACTAATTATTTAGTCCGTTTAATTTGCCAAATCATTGCGTGCTAAAACTTTAAAGAAAACTATTTTGCAATTTATAATCTTAAGAAGAACATTTTAATGGTTATTTTTATAAAACCTGAAATATTTTCCAAGTAAAAAAGAAGATAAATATTTAAATAAAAAGACATTTAAGTATAGGTTTTAAGAAATCCTTAGCATTTACTGCCCTGTCAACTTCTACGGCTTCTAGCCGGAGATTTCCACTACGTAAAAGCAATTACAGTGATTATAAATTTTACAGTTAAATATATTAATTTAAATTAATTTTATCACATGATGAATAAAATTAATCAATAATTTCTATAAAAGACATAATAAGCTTTGTGAAGTTTTTAAGTGTTGCAGGGAAAAATTTTAAGACCCATTTATTTCACTTTCACTTTTCTCCAAGCTTTGGACATGTACCTAGGTCATTATGGACCCTTTACCATATAGTCCAAAGCTTGGCTATACACTTTCACTACACTACACTTCACTACACTGCACTAGACTTTCATTTCACTTTCACTACAAATATCGTGGTGATTTGGGCCAGGATAGCCTGGTTGACAGGGTACTAGACTCACATCCGTGAGAACGGGAGCTCGAATCCAGCCGCCCGAAGACTTCCCGCGTAGTAAATGGTGATTGGTGCACGTTAAATCTGCTGGGTCACAAAGTCCTCCTTGTTACCATTACAAATTTTACCTTAGGGGGTACTGAGTTGGAGAACGGTTGTGACGTATGGGTGTGGCGTAAGTTGACCATAGATGGCACCACTGGAAAACAAGGAAAATCCCACCTCTTGCCTTAAAGACCAACGACATCAACATTGTGGAAAACTAGGACTTTTTGATCGCTTAACACTGAGTTTTTATTTTATTACACACGGCTGACAAAGAATAACAGTGAGAATCATACTATGTAATGTCAAAATATTATTACTATCTTTATTAAGCAATTTTCTTCAATCAGTCTTTTAAAATATCCGAGATCCTTTCACATTAACTTATCTAATTGAAATTCTTCAGCTGCTAATCCATACCATTTGTTTTATTTATATTTGCTCATGAAAGTGTTGGTACTGATAAAGATGTGTAAAAGTGCTCATAAAATTGCTCAAAAACTGCAGATACAGTTAGGTGTTAAGTAAATGTTGGCATTTAGATATTATTAAAACTCTAAAACTGGAACAAAAAGACAAAACAAATTGTGATATAAAAAAATAACCTAATTCAAAAGGAATCCGCGAAGTAAAATAGATAATCTTGAAATCTTTGGCCAAAGTACTAGTTGTGTAACAAAAAAGCAATTTAAAGCGTAGTTCGCTGAAATTAAAATTTTAATTTTCGTTTAATACAATTTTATAGAACAAAATTATTTTGTCAATTTGCAATCTTAAAAACCCATCTTCACATTTTCTCAAAACCATTATATTGAGTTTATTGAAACTAAAGTATCGGTAACAGCTAAACCGGTCAACTCCAAAATGAGTTACGAAGTGAGTTGCTAAATACAAAATTAAAAATTAAATAACTCTTTATTAATAATACTATTTTTATTGTTAATAATAATTATTATTATACTTATTTAATATACTAATTTATTATTAATAAAGAACAATTTACGAGCCCCTGAATCTTTTTTTATACATTATACTGGGATTTTAAAATTGTAAATTAAGGGTGATCTTTTGGGAACTGCTATTTTTCTCGAGCGTCGTGATAAGTTTAAACGAATTCTATTTCATTTATACTTCTCTTGCCTGTATTGTGTTGAAGTATCGGAAGTTCTTTAGAAGGTGAGGTACATTCAGAAGTGTAAAACACGATTTAAAAAAAATATTTAAAAAATTGTACTATTGATACTATTAGTAATTGAAAGGTATAAATTAAAAATTATTAAAAATTATTAAAAATAAAAATAGTATTATTAATAAGCTATAACGTATAATAACGTATATTTAATAACGAATTTTATTATACTAATCAAGACGAGGAGAAAAAAAAATTTAAAAACATATTTAAACAAAGATAGTGCCTGAGACAGAAGTGACAAAATATTGAAAACAGGATTCAGCCTAAGCTTAAGTAGGCTTAATAGCTGATTATGTAAATTTTTTAATTTTGTTTTTGGAATGTTTAATATTTATGTTTAATTTTAATTCATTGACACAATATTTGAAATATAATAAATTTAGTGATTTTAAAATGTTTAATTGAAGCCTTTGATAGATTTTTAAAGACGAAAATTTTGTAAAAGAGAAATAAATGGAATAAAGGCGAGGAACATACATATCACACTTTCTGGCGTAAAGTTCTCATATATTTAGTGACAACTTTCAGTATTTTTATTGCGAGAAGACAGTTCATCCCATTTCGTTTCGTTCTTTTATTTTTTCAATATCAGCTGACTAAACACCTATTGTTTCGTTTATGAATAATAAAATTCAAGGTGAAAGATAATTTTTTAAAGAAAAAAAAAGAGAGTAGATATATTGATAAATTTGTTCGTAATCGTCAAAGAATTAAAAGAAGAGACAAAGTGAGTATTCTTTATGAAAATGTCTCACACAAAACCTATATTCAAGTTAGTAGATGGATTTCCCATTCCCCAACACTTTTCAGAAGAAAATTTTCGATCTTCTGTCAATTATAAGCCACGACCTGACGACATTTTCATTGTGACTTATCCCAAATGTGGCACAACGTGGCTCCAGCATATCTTCATGCTTATACTCAGGCATGGTCAACCTCTGGACTCACCTGAAGACATGCATGATAGCTCTCCCTTCCTAGACAAGAAAGGTAAATATTTTTGTGACACGGGCATGTTAGTCTGATATGAAATGCTATTACGCTATCTACCTATACGTATTTAGACACCCTTACTTACGACAGAGGTTGATTTATGGTCTGGGGACGTTTCTCCAGGTGGGGACTGGGAAGCTTGGACCATATAAACGGTAAGCACGCTACTTTAGAATCATTGTTGAACAGCCGACCTGATTTTGGGTATACGACTACCCATGTTCAAATCCGTAGCCTTGTAATTTTGTATTCAATCCAAAAGACAAGATAATCCCTGGATTAGGTATTGGAAGAAATTTGCCTTCGTGGAGGACGTTTTTATGGTTACGATTAGTCTGACGACAAGGGGACTCTAACTCATGATCCGTCTACGTCTGGGGATATTTTAAGCCAGTACTGTGGTTGGTGAGAGCCAGGTACAGTAGTAATCTGTTTTGGGTTTCTTTTTTTCTGTGGAACAGACGTGCCTACAGAGGAGGGTGAATACTACTAGCCGCCATAAGACTTGTAATAAGCATGCTCTGGATGGGGTGATGTTATGATTGCCCCTCATGGGGGCTCTTAAGGGCAATATTAAGGAAAACTATTTTACAATTTATTATCTTAAGAAGAACATTTCAATGGTTATTTTTAAAAAACTGGAAATATTTTCCAAGTAAAAAGGACGATAAATATTTAAATAAAAAGACATTTAAGTATAGATTTTAGGAAATCATTTGCATTTACTGGCCTGTCAACTTCAACGGCTACCAGCCGGAGATTTCCTCTGCGTAAAAGCAGTAACAGTGATTGTAAATTTTACATCTGAATATAAGAATTTAAATAAAATTAATCAATAATTTCCATGGAAGACATAATAATCATGTTTTGAAGTGTTGCAGGGCAAAATTTAAAAACCCATTTGTTTCACTTTAACTACAAATATCCTAATGAATTGGGCCAGGATAGACTGATTGGCAGGGAGCTGGACTCATATCCGTGATAACGGGAGTTCGAATCCAGCCACCTGAAGACTTCCCATGTAGTAAATGGTGACTAGTGCATTTGTCAATTTGCACAATCTAGAAAACCCATCATCACATTTTCTCAAAAGCCATTATATTAAGTTTATTGAAACTAAAGTATCGGTAATAGCTAAACCGGCCAACTCAAAATCAATTACGAAGTGAGTTGCTAAATCCAAAATAAAAAATTAAATAACCTTCTATTAATAATACTTTTTTTTATTATCAATAATTATTGTTATACTTATTTAATATGCTAATTTATTATTAATAAAGAACACTTTACGAGCCCCTGAATCTTTTTTTATACATTATACTGAGATTTTAAAATTTTAAATTAAGGGTAGTCATTTTGGAACACCCGGAATGCTATTTTTCTGGAGCTTCGTGATAAGTTTAGAAAAATTATGTTTTATTTATACATCTCTTGCCTGTATTGTATTGAAGTATCGGAAGTTCTTTAGAAGGTGAGGTAATCACAAGTGTAAAACACGATTTTTAAAAAAAATATTAAAAAAATTGACTTTATACTATTAGTAATTAAAAGGTATTGATAAAAAATTATTAATGAAAATAGTATTATTACTAAGTTAATTTACACAGCATTCATTATAATAAAACATTACAACACATTTAACGTATATTTAATAAAGCATTTTATTATATTAATCAAGACGAAGAGAAAAAAATTTAAAAACATTTTTTGACAAAGATAGTGCCAAAGACAGAAGTGACAAAATATTGAAAACAATATTCTGCCTAAGCTTAGTTAGGCTTAGTAACTGATCATGCATTTTTTTTTACATTTTGCTTTTAGAATGCTTAATATTTTAGGTTTAATTTTAAATGATTGACATAATATTTATAATATAGTAAATTTAGTGATTTTTAAAATGTTTAATTAAAGCCTTTGATAGTTTTTTTAAAAACGAAAAATTTATGTAAGAAAAGCTTGATGTAATAAAGGCGAGGATCATACATATCACACTTTCTGGCGAAAAGTTCGCATATATTTAGCGACAACTTTCTTTATATTTATTGCGTGATTACAGTTTATTCACTTTTGTTTCGTTCTTTTATTTTCTCAATATCAGCTGACTAAACACCTATTGTTCCGTTTGTGAATAATAAAATTCAAGGTGAAAGATAATTTAAGAAAGAAAAAGTAGATATATATTGATAGCTTTGCACGTAATCGTCAAAGAATTAAAAGACGAGACAAAGTGAGTATTCTTTATGAAAATGTCTGACACAAAACCTCCATCAGCTTCTATTTTCAAGTTAGTAGATGGATTTCCCATTCCCCTACAGTTTTCAGAAGAAAATTTTCGATCTGCTGTCAATTATAAGCCACGACCTGACGACATTTTCATTGTGACTTATCCCAAATGTGGCACAACGTGGCTCCAACATATCTTCATGCTTATACTCAGGCATGGTCAACCTCTGGATTCTCTTGAAGACATGCATGATAGCTCTCCTTTCCTTGACAACAGAGGTAAATATTTTTGTGACACGGACATTTCAGTCTGATATGAAATGCCATTATGCTATCTACCTATAAGTATTTAGACACCCTAACTTATCGACGGAGGTTGATTTATGGTCTGAGGATGTTTCTCCAGGTGTGGACTGAGAGGCTTGGTCCATTCAGATGTTACTTCAGAATCATTGTTGAACAGCCGACCTGATCTTGGGTTTACGAACCCATGTACAATTCCGTAGCCTTATAATTTTGCATTCAATCCAAATGACAAGGGAATTTCTGGATTAGGTATTGGGAGAAATTTGCCATCGTGGGGGACTTTTTGGTAGTTACGGTTAATCTGGGGGCAAGGGGATTCTAACCCATGACTCCTCTACATCTGGGGATATTTTACGCCAGCACTGCAGTCAGTGCGAACCGAGTGTGGAATACGAATCAACCAGTCATCCGAACCTGAATCAACTCATTGGGAGGCGAGCCCTCTATCATCTAAGCCACCACGGCTCAAGCACAATACTTAATAAATTTACGGTAAGCACTTGATAGGAAGCACAAAACAGTAATCTGTTCTGCATTTGTCTTTTGTGTGGACCTGACGTGTCTACAGAGGAGCGTTAATATTACTAGCTGTCATACAAAGACTTGTAATAAGCATGCCCTGGATGGGGTAATGTTATGATTGCCTCTCATGGGGGTTCTATCAACTATTGAGCACAAAATAGTTTTGTTTTTCTTCTCTATCACTAATGTCCAAATATTTATTACTAGGTTCGTATGTGCTTGAAATTTAATAAAAGTTATTAGTAAAATTAAAATTAAAAATTGTATGTAATTATGTTGATGGCCATCACTCTATTTAATAAAAATATTACATCTTAGTACAAAATCTATAAATTTGAACTTTTAGTATTAAAGTGGAAAAAATGCAAAGAAATTTTCAACTTTTTTCAAAAGAAATTGACTCCAGTTTTTTTTTTCTTCCTAAGGACTGTGCGAACCCTGTTATTAATATAGATAACACAAGAGTGGCTGACAAGCATGCTTTAGTTAAAACCCTCGAATTTTAAATGTACGATAAATTGAATTTTAAGTATACGGTTTCTTTAAAATTCGATTTCTCAGGAACTATTCAAGTGACTTTGCTAAAATTTTCTATTTCGCCACGTAAAATTACATACTTTAAAACAATGTAAAGAAAATTATACCTTACAATTCAAAAATAATAAATATTTAGTTTCTTTTTGCATGGAATTTTCTCTTGGATAAATGAATTTTATAGTTGTGTGCAATTTTTTTTCAATTCACTTAAAAAGTTTTAGAGAGAGAGCGAAATACGGAAGAAGTACTATTAACATTAAATGACTTAGGATCGATCTCCTAGCCAAATGATGGGGGCTATATTTCCCAGATTGCGGCTATCCCCAATATTTTGGTGAAGTTTCACACTTTCAACCTTCTTTACGCTGAATTAAATTAGACGATCGATCAGTAGTTTGGAAGTTATATGTGTTTCACGTACAAAAAGTATAATTTTTACTAGTACTTATTTATGCATATGACTTTGATATCTAAACAAGTGAGATATTGTTACCAATGTTATCTTTTGCTGAATCAAATGAGACTATACACAAGTCAATAAAATAAGTAGTTCAGAAGTTGCGAAAAAGTTTTTATGTAATGAAAGCTTTTCTTTTGACACATACTTATGTACACATATTCTTTACACTGAATTGAAGGAGACCAATTGAGTACAAAATACAATTGAAAAATTGAGTACAAAATACAATTTTTGTACTTCACTTATTTACACATCTTACATTGCTATGCAGACAAGTGAGGTATTGTTTAATATGCATTTTTTCTCGTTTAATTGTATGAGACTAAACGTGACACAAAGGGGCTAATGTTTTAAGAGTTGAAATTATTATTATTTTTATTATTATTATTATGGGACAATTAGCATTATCATCATTATTATTATTATTGCTTATACTATTATTTTTATTATTATTACTTTTATTATTATAATTCTTTATTTATTTTCTTTTGTATAAAATGTACTATTTTTGAATTAAACTTACTATGAAGAAAACCCTTATAACTTCAAAACTATTTATTGAACTTGAATTTTATCTCATTCAATTCAGCTGAAAAAATTTTCATCAGAAAAATGAACTACCCATATTTAGATTGCAAAGTGTAAAAAGTGTGCATAAGTGTTGTCGGAAATAGTTTTTTATTGTATAAAAAACGTTCGCAAATTATTAAGTATTCGTTCAATTGGTTTTCATATAGTTTCTTTCGATTTAAGTTTTAAAAAAATACATAGGAAACGGTGTCTCACTTGTTTAGACAGATATATCAAATGAGCGATTAGGGCCAAGTACAAATTTGTACTTTTTGCTCATAAGACCCTTATAACTTCTAAATTATTTGCCCAATCTTTACTTGATTGGTTTAATTCGGTTTAGCTTAAAAAAACACGTTAAACAAGACCTCACTGACCTGTCTAGAAGAAATTCAATATCCTCCCGTTCAAATCACCCCCACTTCTCTCTAAAAATGTGGAAGTGTAGAGAGAAATAAAGGAAAAGAGTTTTCAGGTGTCATTTATGAGAACTTAAGTACTACGAAGTATTAATGCTTCCAGCAGTATTGTATCGAGATAAAACTTCTAAGTCTTTCTTATTGGTTAGACCTGCTTTATCTGCTTGGACCTTATTAGTACAGAGAAAAACGATTTTTTTTTTTTTNTTTTTTTTTTTTTTTTTTTTTTTTTTTTTTTTTTTTTTTTTTTTTTTGTGAATGTGGTTTAAATTTTATTTTTAAAAAAATGTAATCCTATAAAATAATCTAAGACTAAAATTTTCCCTTTGAACCAACATTCCAAATTTCAGGATCGGTTGGTTCTTGAGTTATGAGAGATAGGCACACACACACACAAAATATTCCCTTTGTTAAAAATGATGGGTTAAAAACTACAGTGCTTGATGTTATCTCAATTTTTAATAAAACGATATATAGTCAGAAAATATCGATATTTTAGGATATATCGCGATATTTTTGAGATAAGTAATTTACATATTTTTTTATACTGGGCCATGTTTTCTTGCCCAAATAGAGAGAAAAGACAATTTTTTCTAAAGCACTCGCACCTAATCATAATTTCTTTTTAATTACTGTAAAAATGTAACAATCTGTAAGTTAAGAGATAGAAAAAACATAGGTTTTTTATGTGTTCATATATAAATCGCCACCCCCGACAAATAAAAAAGCTCAGTCACCATCAATGGCGTACAATTGAGAAACATTTGTGTGAAGGAAGGAAAATGTTTCTTCTCTCTTCTTCACAGAAGTGAGTTTTACTCATGGGGTCACGATGTTATCAATATTTACCGAGTGTCGGTATTTTCCGATATTTATCCAGTTCTGGTATTAATCAAGTGTCGGTATTTTTCGATATTTATCCAGTTCTGGTATTTATCAAGTGTCGGTATTTTCAATATTTATCAAGTGTCAATATTTTGGTATTTATCGAGTATCCGGTAGTTCTAAGCATTTATCGAGTTTTGATAGTTATCGCTCATTGATGCTTTTCAATATTTTCTCGTGTATCGATGTGTATCATAATCACAATATATCCCGAAAAGAACATTGTGTTATTATCGCATCAGTAAAGAATACCGAAATTTCACGATTCATCGATATATCGTCCGACTATTGTTAAAACTGTTAACTTCTGTCTTTTCACAGGAGCAAAGAGTGCCGAGACGATGAAAAGACCAGGTGCCATCAAAACTCACTTGCCATTTCACCTGGCTCCCTGGTCACCTGATAACAAATACATATACGTAGCCAGGAACCCAAAAGACTGTTGTGTGTCTTATTATCACCATACCTCCAGAATTCCAAGCAATTTCAGTGGAACTTTCGACGAGTACTTCGAAAAGTTTCTAGCTGGATTAGTAGAATTCGGAGACTATTTCGATCATCTTCTTGGTTGGTACACTCACAGGTAAATGTCATTTTACGGTGTGCAAAATAAAAACGGAACAACTAAAAAACCTTTGATCTATTAATAGGATGTTCGAACTCTAAAATTTCGTTTGGGTAAACGGTATTTTAAGTAAGGAAATCAAACACAAAAGCGTTTTTTTCTGAGTAAAGCTGATTTTTCCCCGACATATTCGGATTCTTGACCCTAAAATTTGAGGTGGTGAGTAGCCTCAAAAATATTCAATCAATTTACATCAACTATCATAAATATTCATTTCAGAACTTAGAAAAACAAACTTATGGAACAGCAAAAATAATTTGACAAATTAGGGAAATGCTTTGAATAATTTGAGAAAAATTTTTTTTTTAAAAAAACATAAAATATCAATAAAAGTTAATCGTCGACAGCCGTACCCCCAAATTATCAGATTTTAAACATATTTACTTATTTACAAATTGGTCAGCTCTTTCACTAACTAACCATATGCATTATGCATTTTTTTATGAAAAAAGTTTGAAACTTAAGTGATATTTAACTACTTTTTTATAAATAAAAACTTTACTTGTTTCATAACTAAGCAATTTGTGAGCTTCCATTTAAAAGAACGTTGCCTTCATTGTGAAAGAAAATAGTCTGAGCAAAAGTCTTTCATTTTTTGCAAAATCAAGATAACTCTATCTGCTATCTAACAGTACAAATGCTTATATCTTTATCTGAAGTCAAAGCACAGTGCCTCTTTCTCCCTGAGCTAAGCGGTAAGTAACAGAAAAAATGTCGGCTCCGTATCAACAAATATACACTACCTCTTTTTTTCATGAAGATGTTTTTCATACATAGAAACCACTTTTTGGGGGTAAAGATTTTGTTCCCATCTATTACAGTTAAGTATATAATCTATTAAGTATCCATCTATTAAGTATATAACTTTACCTATAAAGTTAAATTATTCATTCCCAATTTATACCCATCCGATTGACACTTGTCATTCAGGTATCAGTAGGGCAGATTTGTTAACCACTCTTTCAGGGGCACCATATTAGGTGGGATAACCTTGCTCCCTCAGCAAGTACAGAGAATAAAATAACATTCATGCCTTGTCCGGGATTTGAACCTAGGAACTTTCTGATGTGAGTTCAGCTCCCTGACTACTACACGGTCAGGTCGGTTATTATGGAAAAGTATAAATGGGGCTACAACTGAAACCAGAAAAAACTAAAAAATGGCGCCAAATGTTTCATTATTTTTTAAAAAATTTTAAAGGTCCTAATTTTTAAAATTTTGAAGTCAAAATAAATTTCTTTCAATTTACAAAAGTGTTTTGGTAGATAGGAGTAAGTAGTAGGCTTACAGGAAAGTTCTGTCTGCGAAAGTACGTGCCTCATTTTACAGTAATGCAAAAGGTTATTTTATAAAAGAAAGAAGTAGAATGTTTAGTTTTTATGTCAATAGTATTAAGCTTAAAGAGAGAAAGGCGAAAAAGAGCTTATGCATCTATTTTCAAACTTGTAACGAAAATACAGAACAGGTCTAGCCGGTATATCTGATATACGCATTTAAGGGTTAATTCCCTACCAACAGTTATACTCCGTTGCAAGTTAAAAAAAGACCATTGCGACATAGGATTTAAGTAATCATCCGACTGCATGTAGTTCAATTTTATTTAGTTATCAAACTATTTAACTATGCTTTCAAAACAATATAAAAGCTTTAAGATGATAAACTAGTTGGACAGAAATTTAATTTGCGCTACCCTTTACGATATATCATAGAACTATTAAAAAAGGGTTATAGTTTCGTAGTTTTACTGGAATTATAAATTTGGCGATATATTTTTCGATAAATAAGGAGAACATTCGTTCTTGAAAGAGAAACAAGCGTATGGTGTTGCAAAAGCATTGGATTCGATTGGACCACTAAAAATGGTGCGTCTTATGCTGACATTCCCTTAATAAATCAAATGTGAGATAAAGATTTTTTTTTTTTTTTTACTTTTGTTCTATTGTAGAAAATCGTCTGCAAGAAACAATATTTAATATTCTTACATCATTTTTTTTAGATGCGAAAAGAAGGACGTATATTTGTTATGATTTTTAGATAGCATTTTTTATTTTAAAAAAAACAAAACAATAGTTTTAATTCTATAAGTTTTATTTCTCTCATTTTACACGATTTAAAAAAGCAAGTAAAAGGAAGGTTGTGCAACGTCGTTTAATGAATTGGCGATGTTATTATACGTTCGCTCTGGGCTCTTAGCATCCATTTGGCGTGCACGAAGATGCATACGGGCTCTCTCCATCAGGATAATGGTTTTTTCTTAACTTGCAACAGAATATAGTTTCCTTAATTTTTCTCTGACACCTTTTAGCTGATTTTATTCATTTTTGAATGATTCTATCCCGTTTTTTATCTATTATATGTATTTTATGAAAAGAAAAAGCATGTACTCATTCTTTTGATTTGTACTATATTATTTGACGCAGCATGTCTTTGTTGAGACCTTGTACCAACAAGCCCTACATTTAACTTCTTTCATTACTACCTATTAAAATTTTACCGGTTATGGCCTTATTGGTTAAAGTAGAAAATATTAATTGTGAGCGCTGTTGCATGGTGCTCATTCTCGGAAGAACAACACCAGAAAAAAGTCATAGTCATGAAAATTAGTGCGACCTGTTTTCCGATTTAATAACGAAATTCAGTATCTTAGAATACTCTACTTAACTTTTCTACTTATCCTACTTAAGTATGTCTATTTTTTTTTTCTTTCTTAGAAATGATCCAAATGTCTTATTTATAACTTACGAAGACTTAAAAGAAGATTTTGAGTCGAACACCCTGAAAATCGCAGCTTTTATCGATGACAAAAAATACGCTCAACCTATAAGAGAACATCCTGAGATTATGGCTAATATCAAGACATACAGCAGTTTTGACTTCATTAAAGAAGCTCATCTTCAAAAAGAGAAAGAATATAAGCAGGAGCACGAATCATTGGAGACTAAATCAAAATTTTCGGACGAAACCTCTAAGTCAGATGAAGATAATTGCAGAGGCCATGAAAATAAAAAGCGCACAATGCACGCTGGTCATTTCAGAAAAGGCGTTGTGGGCGATTGGAAAAATTATTTTTCAGAAGAACAAACTCGGCGCTTGAAAGATAAATTCACTGAAAGAACTAAAGGAACCGATATAGAAAGTATGTGGACCAAATACATGTAATAAATTAATTATTAAAAGAAACTTTGTATGCAACGTTCGTAAGCTATCATTATTTTATCATCAGAGCTACACTCCCTGCTCGCTTCACACACCAATCCCTACGATTGCTCATTTAATCTTTAATAATTTGCTCAATCTAAACCTCCCAAAAAATTTTTTTTATATTAGCTTCGATTCCATTACATTCCTGTATTATATTTGGTTACCATTACAACTATATCTATAATTAAGTTTTTCTTTTAAATTACTAATTTTTTTTAATTATTTAACTCCCATAATTAATTTCCATTCATTATTGTTTATTTCATCTTAAACATCAATATTTTCTACAAGACACAGAACATTTTGGTTTTTATACATCGAATATTGTAACTTTATAAGGAAATTTTGTTATTGCGTTAATCATAATGAAACAGATGATTGCCTAGATGTGAAATATAAATATATTAGCAAAGTACGAATTTTGTATAAAATGTACTTCTAATAATAATAATAATCCTAAGGAATACAGAGTGTAAGACACAATAAGAAGAAATAAATGAGAAATAATTTTACTCATTGAATAGACTTATAACAATTCGAATAGGAACCGTTTTTATCTCTCTGTATTACTTTTTTTAAAATTTTATTATTAATGTTGGGATTTATAAATGGCATCATACAATCTATCGATCAATTTGCTACTCTTGATTGATATCTACTCGAGAGCGAGTTTAAATAAAGAAATAAATATAATGTGTGGGTTTAAGAAGAGATTCTGTAACAAAAAATGAATAGTCAATATTTGAAGCAAAAGAGTTTTCAAAAAAAATCAAGAAAACGCATTTAAATTTGCGATAACTCACGAACAAATAAGAGCTTTGGAAGAAGAAGAAAGCTCTAGATAAAATTATAAAAAAGTCGTATCAACGTGTCAAATTTCCATTTCGTAGTTGCATTTCAACGGATAGTAAATCAAAGTGCAATCGACAAATAATCAAAATGTAATTTTTCTTTATTCCATCGAACTTCTTATACACATACATCTGGTGCATTTTTTTACTTAATTTCAAGCTTCTATGCCTTATGAATTTTGAGCAGAAAAGCAAATGCAAAGTAAAGCAAAAAAAAAGTGAGAAAAAAATCGCAATGAAATCACTTAAGATTGCAAGAACTTTCGAACAAATTGGAATTTTGAAGGGAAAAAACTCTATCTTAAATTCGGAAACAATTGTTGCCGTTTCAGCATGCCAAACTTCAATTGTGTCGTTGTATTCCTGCAGCCTGAAGCGTCACTCGTATGGTATTTTTTCCAACAAGTTTGTTCTCGAACAAATTATCTAATGTTAAATGTCTCTAATTTATCGTGATGCTTGTACAATTTTCTTTATTAATTTAAAGTTTGTAAGTTTTATAGTTTTTGTAGTGTACTTTTATAAATAGTTTATGTTATTTAAAGAGACTAACTACCGTATAATGGAATGACTTGAATGCACTTTTTCTGGAGTCAACTAACACCAGCGATAGAAAGAATTAAAATTCGAGAATATTTTATCAGTCTTAGTAGCAGCAGTAGTACTTTGTTTACGTCACACGAGAGTTGTACAATGGGCAATTGGCGACGGTTTGGAAAACATCACTGAAGATGATCCGAAGACATGCCATCACTATTTTGATCCTCAATAGAGGGGATGGCTCCCCTTCTTTGATATCCCGATCTACGCGCGAAGTCTTTCACTTTACAGTAGAACAGTTTAACGAAGACTGGTGCCGCACACCCTCGGTCCCTTTCGCAAGCTGATCAAAGTACTCTTCCATCAGTAATTAACCGCAGCCAGCAGGGGCGGATTAAGCGCACGCAGGGCCCTAGGCAATTCAAATTTTTGGGGCCCTTAGATTAAATTTTCTCTCGTATATTTTTTATTTATTCAAATATAAAAGTATTTATATATCTTTTCATTCAAGAAAGCATATTTAAAATTATAATTAATAATAATAAATAGAATTTTACTTTATTTCATTAAGAACTAAAGAACTAACTAAATTTAAGAACTAAAAAATAATCATAACTTTTTGAAAAATTTTGAAAAATCATTGTTTTTCTTAATTTATTTTCAAAAAATCCATTTTAAGGGGGCCCCTAACATTGGAGGCCCCAGGCCTCATCTGGTCTAATGGATTATCCGGCTCTGGCAGCCAGTGATGCTTGACTTCTATAATTTAAAAGGAACTGTATCTTGCTATCAATCCACTATGGAATCCTTCATTTCTATTATTATTTCATGTTAATATTTTTAAAAAAATATTTCATTTGTTTCCTTTGATACTGTCTTCGCTGAACTTTGTCAATCTCATTGTTCTATTTCAAATTAAAAATTGCACTTTGTATGCATAAAACACTTCTAATTTCTTAACTAAATAACGAAAAGCTACTTTAATAAATTTTAAAAAAAATTGGTTCAAAAGTTTTGCTTTTGTTTAAAAAGAAAGTCATAAATTAATTCTCCTTCACTTATATCTGAATTAAAAATCAATATTCATTTAAAATATGTCATATTAAACATCATCTGTAAAGAGAGACAACGAACTCACTTACAAAGCCATAAAAATCTTTCTTTTTTTTTTTTTATTGAAAAAATGACGCTATTTATCCGAAACTTTCCATTTAGTTTAATGAATAAGTATTCTACCCGAAAATCAACCTTTACTAGCTAAATATCTTCATAAAAAATGCTAAATTTGTTAATGGTTTTCAGAAACCCTTCAAAATTGGGTATAATATAAAAAAAACACAACTACTTCGATTTAGTAGGAACAACATATGACGCAATGCTAAACGAATGGAATTTAGTTGTTGTTTATTTAGTTATTGTTATTAGTAGTAGTTGTTATTTGTTTAGTTGTTGTTGTTTATTTAGTTGTATTTAGTTTCAATAACTTTTCTTTATAATGCAATAAAATCTGGCGAGCAGCTATTTAAACGATCGAACACTTCGTTTGTTTATTTGTGGCTTGAAGTTAGGCTCGCAGAAAATACCGTTCATGGGTTAAATTTAGTAGGAACAACACAACCTGTGACGTAGGCTATATTATACCCAACGTCACAAACCAACATGATATTTTAGTGATGTTTGTGGAATATTGTAGATTTGTAGTTATTTTATTCGAAAAGTATCGAAGTAAGCTATAAGCTGCCTAAAACCATCTTGATTAATTTTCTCTACCAATCCATCAATAACTTATCAAAATTTCCCTCCTAATTTTGTGTTTGATTTAATTTTTAAATATTTATACGTAAAAATGATTTATACGATATGGCTTTAAATGCCGAAGCAATGAGGAAAAAATCAAGTTGTACATGTCCTCCAGCAATTTACAATGCTGCTCCCAATAATTATGAAAAAATCCCTTTTACGCGATTAAACTCGCACTCAAAATTTGAAAATAAAGCTATAATTGTAAGTTTGAAATGTGTCAATTAATGCGTTTGTATTATTTTTATTAAATAAACTCTAAATGAGAGTTTATTAAATATCAATATGTATCAAAATTTCCCTCCTAATTTTGTGTTTGATTTATTTATACGTAAAAATGATTAATACGATTATTATATAAATGACGAAGCAATGAGGAAAAAATCAAGTTGTACATGTCCTCCAGCAATTTACAATGCTGCTACCAATAATTATTAAAAAATCCCTTTTGCGCGATTAAACTCGCACTCAAAATTTGAAAATAAAGCTATAATTGTAAGTTAGAAATCTTTTCTTATGCAATAATGTGTCAATTAACGCATTTGTATTATTTTTATTAAATAAACTCTAAATGAGAGTTTGCAAAAGCTAAACTGTTAAAAGTCTCCTTTATTCATATATTGTATTCATTTTGGGTGAAATTTTTGACCCACTCTTTCATATGTTATCGTTATTAATGCATATTTTGCTTCTGGACATTGGCGAGAGAAAAGCAGAAGGGAGCCAACTTGACAAGTATAACTAGTAGCATACCTCTACATATCATTTTTTTTTAAAGGGTAACATAAGCTTAAAATACATTTGTCGCCTTGGAAATTGTATTTTGCGTGACAGATCATCATGCAAAATATCCCAAAATAAATATGTTTTGACGTAATATTTTTTAATTATTCCTATTTTGTTTCAATTTAAATTGGTTCAAGTTGTATTTTATTAAATATGGGTACATTTCAATGTTCCATTTACTTTTGTTTATTACATTTAAACATACTTTCCATGATAACTGTAATTACAGTATTCATATATGTATTTACTTTTAAAAAAACTTATTTAATAGGTATCACATATTGGTATCAAACATCATGCCCCCTGAAATTCATAACGCTATTTTTTTAATGTATAATCAATATTTTTTTTTATGAGTAATATTTCTACATTGGTAAATGTATCAACATAGTCACAAAGTTATCATGGCAACCGGGCTGTAGAAAACTAGAAATAAGAATAAAAAAGACTGAAGGGTATAGATATTGCAAGCCTAAAATTTTTGGAGGGATAGAATTAAAATATCTGGTTACTGTAATTTTATTAATTTTACTCACAAAAGAATTTAAAATTTTATTACATCTTGTCTAAGATCTGCTAAAATATTAATTAGATTTATTTCTTACTTTGTTTTAATTTGTCCAATCAATAATGATTCATTCAAACACTCTCTAATTTTCTATATTATTGAGGTTTACTTTTGAAAAATTTCTCAACGAATCAACCGATTAAAAAAATTTTTTGAGGTCAACAACTTAGATGTCAGTCATTTTTGGCATAATTGTTAAAATTCTTCCTGTCTTGAAAAATAAGAAATTTCAGATTATTTTTTTTGTACCATTTGTTTTTGGTCTATTTCATAATTTTTTTGCGATTTTATAATTACAAGTTCTTCCAATATGAGAACTTCATTACTTAAAAAGCTAAATTTTGTGAAATTATTTTTTATTGCATTTTATGAAATATATAACATGGTAAATAATTTTTATTAACTAAAGTTGAATTTTTAAATTTTTCCACAGGAAATATTTTATTTAACAACTTTTTATCAAACTATAAAAAATTTTAAAAAAATGCTTTGATAAATAAAAATAATTACATTTCTCTGTGATATCTTTCTGAAAAGGGTTTTTGCATACCTTTTTTTTATATTTTATTATACCTTGAATTATTTTGCATTTGATCATAGTATGTGTGTTATTATAATTTTTCTTGATGCCTACTCTCAAATCCATTAATATTGAAATTTTTTTTTTTTTGAATTTTGTTACTTAAAAACAATATGTTTTCTTCTACTTTATCATTCAAATCATAAATTTTTATAGGGGATGATTTTCCATTTGAATCCGATTGGAAAAAGAGTAAATGGATTTATGCGAAAGCTTCTTATTACTGATGGTAATATTATTGATTTATTCAATAGACTTCAGTTAATTTTATTGTGTCGTCTCAAAACATTCTTTTTTTTTTCTTCATATTTGCGCAATCATATTGCAACCCCAGGTTAAAAGACCTTTTGAAAACTGATTATAAAAATTTCCTCATTAAACTCATATTGTTATTATAGACGTTTTCAAATGTATATAAAGAATATTTTAAATAAGCATAAATAAAAAAGACAAAACAAATTTTTAAACAAAGTTAAATTTAAAGCTACTTTGATCAATTTGTACAAAGTTTTCTTATAACAAATGACAGAAAAATATTATTATATGCAAATAACAAAAAAATTATTGTTGTGTATAAAGCTGTAAAGTCAGATTTAAAAGAAATTTTGCAGGTGTTGGAGTCAGAAATATTTACTAGACTCCAACTCCAGATAGTTTAAAGTTTGTTCTTATAGATTAAACGAGGGAGAGAAAAAAAAAATTGATCTTATGAAAATTATTTAAACTAATTTTTAAAAATATTTAAACAAATATATTATCCAAATGAATATTAGGACAATTATTAAAGAAAGTAAGCACAAAATCATTGAAACTATGAAAAAATTAAGATTGCTGAATAAATTAATAAGTGATGTTTTAGTTTAGAAATTCCAAAACCAAATTTACTAAGCTAAATTTCCAAGTTTATTTTTTACAAAAAAATGAATGAATATAATATATTATTTGTAATAGTTTTCTAGTACATGAGTATTCACTAAAAAAATTTTTTATTATGAGACAGTTATATGTGTTATTGGCATGTGAGAAGTTGATGTATAGTTCTTTTCTTAAAATGGTTTTGCACAATTTAAATATTTTGTACAAATATATTTTTTAAAAATTTATTTTTCAACTGTTACGTTATAATACAAAATTTAATTTTAAATAAAGTGCCTTTCCCCGTGGCAGAATTGCGGCGACACAGTGACATTGTCACAGAATGTTACAGAGTTTTGTCGTGAAAGATTTTTCATTTGGGGAGGGGGAAATTTTTGTTTTTCTTTCTGCATATTTTTTCGAAAAAGAAACAAAATTTTCTGCAGAATTTTTTTTTAAAGATGTCTTTCTTGCGCATCAGAGAGGAAAGAAATAATCATGCTTTTTCTATTATCATTCAAGATTTTTTTAAAAAAATCTCTAATAACTGGCTTCAGCTAGAATTTCAAATTACTAATATAAAATAAGATATTTGAAAATTGCGAAAGTTTAAAAGATAGTTCGGTCTAGAAATTATGTTCTTTCTTTCTTTTTTTTTCTTTAAGGAACACCATATTTTACATACAGTTATTTAAGTATGTCTTTTATAAAGAGTCATATTCAAGTGATTCGTGATCTTTATTTTGGGAGTTCTACAAGGGTTTTACAATTTTTAATTTATGTACGAATTTTAATTTACTAACCGTTTAATTTATTTACGAATTTTAATTTGTGTAATGATTTTGAAATTGCATTTTTTGCCGGCAAAATGCGAGAATATCACCTATTATAGAATTAAAAAAATATTACTTTTTCAATTTAAAATTTTTATACATTTTTATTCTATACTTTCTTCTATAAACACAACGTTTCTGTTACTTGAAATTAGTAATTGTTATAATTAAAAGTATCTTAAAGCAAAATATTAGTACCAGGGAAGTTTGTCGCAGAAAGCCCAAGAACGTTCTGCCCCAGGGGTGCCTTTTACTTTAATTGTACATAAAAAATTATAAATATGTAATTTAAAGTCAACAATTACTTAATATTATGACCTTCCTGGTGCTTGGTGGAAACTTTAATTGAGTACAAGTCGGAGACAAACTTTCAGGAAAAAACACAGAGTGGAGCATTCCAATGGATGACTACAGCTCTGTATAAAAGCAACTAGGTTATCTCAAAATAAGTTTCTGGTCCATCTATGAAGTTAAATTAATCAGCTTGTATTAAAAAAAAAACACAAATAATTTATTGAAAAAATGCTATCAATCTAGATTTATATCTAGTTTTTTTTTATCATTTATAAATATTTTACATAAATTATAAAGCTAACTAGATCCGAAACATATTTTTTTTTAAACTTGATTAATTGATTTTGCATTATTTTATTCATAAACATAGTTATAAACTAAATTTATATATTTTGACTTAAGGTTTTGACTTTTTCTCAATTAAATATGAATATTGAACTTAGGGTGACCGGGGTAATTCACGATCACTCTGTTTCTGGGGTAAATAATGATCACCTAAGTTTTATCTTAAAAAAATTATTATTTTTTAAATTTGAGACATGGACAAGAATGCTTGTACGCTTTACTAAAGTATAACTGCATTTACTTAATAACAATTTTTTGTTTAATCTAACAAAATAAGTATTTTTTAAACTGCTTTCTGTATTTTCCATTTCAAAGATGGGTTTCAAAATGTGCACATTCTTTAAGTTTATAAATTAGCCTAGTATAAATATGGTGAGAAATTATAAGCCTAAAAAGGATACTAAGCTTCTAGAAAACAAAATGATTGAAAATTAAAATTTCAGTGTGAGAGCTGCTGCCAGAGCTGTTGGCATACCTTACTTAACTTTACACTTTCCCTTAATGAAGTTAAAAAATCCAGCAAAAGTAACCCATGTGGGAACTCTCTTATATTTCTGAAGAACATGAGAATGAGTTGGCTGATTGCCTAAAATGTATGGCACGATGCAAAGATTTTTGAAAATTTAAAGTGTTAATCGTTCTTCTTGCTTTTAAATAAATCATTTTATTAGCTGCTTAAACATATCTTTTTGGTTTATTTGTTTGATCTTGATGTCTTATTTGTTAATTACCATAACACTTCTTGTTTAAGNTTTGTTAATTACCATTATATAATTATTTTTAAACAGCCCCTTTACAATAAAAACTGGTGATCAGTAATTACCCCAGAAGTGATCAGGAATTACCCCAGAAATGATCAAGACCAGGGGTAATTCCTGATCACTAAAAATTTAAAATCTTTTAAATTCTAATTAGATTTTCAAACAAAAGAAGTTGGCATAGGACTCATCTCATATAGCCTCAAACTTCCAGTAAATATTAAAATTCTATTTTGAATAGTTTTTTTCACAAAATAGATGGAATTACCCCAGGTCACCCTATTATTTAGAATTCCTATGTTCCTATAGTCTCCCAGTAATGTAAAAAAAAAAAAAACATTTCTAAACTGATGATGTGCTATGTTCATATGCAGTATTAGTTTTTTTTTTATCAAATTACTCTATTTACTATTTAGTGTAAGATAAATACCAAATTTTAAATATTTAAATTATCACTAAAATATTTTGTTTTTGTTGTTTAGGCTTAGAAGATCAAGTAACAGATCAAAAATTAACTGTCTTCTTGTTTAATCAATTTGCTGAAGAATCACAAGTTGCTGAACTTGGAGTAAGTTATACTTTTTGAAATCATTTTTTTCTCTAATAGCTAACTCCTAATATATTAAAAATAAAGTATAAAAGCTGGAATATAAAACAAGACTAAAACAAAACCAACAAGTAAAGCGAACTCAGATTGTAAAGCAATTTAAAATAAACTGCGTAATTTTTTTTTCTTAAAGATGCTGAGCTATTAGACACATTTTACAATTTTTTTACATTGTATTGTTATGCATTTGGAACAAAACTTAATATTGCTTATTTGTTTCTCATTTCTTTATGTTTTAGGGTTTCATAGTGATTGCCAATTTCACAGTTGAAAAATCAACACATCATAAAGAGGAGGAATTTCCTTTTCAACTTTTGGTCCAGAATGAAGATTCACGGGTTTGGGTAATTTAAATTTATATGAGCTTCAATTTTCCGGTCATTAGTTATCTGGGTAAATTTTATGGAGGAAAGTAATACAATGGCTGCCAGATTTCAATGAAATCTGTGAGTTAGTTTTCTGTGGTGAGAAGTTATCAACAAACTCAATTTGGTAGAAAACAGTGTATAAATATAAATTGTTTTTGTACTCACTTGATACATTATTTTAGTTGTAATATTTTTTTTTTCAATTACTTTTCATACCTATCCAATCCAAAAAAATACTTAGTTTTCATAAATTTTTTTAATAATCCAGATTGAGCCTGACCTTGATAAATTTTGATAACTTGAGTTCTACTCTATACATATTTTTGTTTCTTTTTTTTTATGAGTGGATATTTTCAATTTGTAAATTTTTTCAAGTAAAAATTTTGCAAGTAAATTTTTTGTTTTTTGCATGTCTATAGTTTGGGAGAAAAAAGTCCCCTTCAGAGCAGATAAACAAAAAGAAAGCTAAAAAATCTGTAAGTATATAGGTTTCTTTAAAGTTATGTTTTTTTTCCAACTAAATTTGTATCTGATGTTTGTTTTAAATGTTTGACTCTGCAAAGGTTTTGTGCCTCAAGTGCATGTATCTGTAAATATTTTTGACAATCATCTTTGCTGTTGTTTTCTGACAAAAAAATTACATGGCAATATTAAAATAAAGGTATCTTTAAAAATGTTTTCATCATCAGTATTCCTGATATGGCAACTCTTGATCTTTTTCAGAAGTTTTTTACCATCCGACTTATTTCTGGAAATCTATCTCCAGTTTTTTTTTATATTGAAAATGTTGAAATTGTTATTCAGAAATCTTTTTGGCACTTTTTACGTTTTTCCTTGTTCTTCCATAGGAAGGAAAGACAAGTATGCATAAGAAAGATAAAATCCAATGTTAAAATTCACAAATCACTATATTCCAGTTATTAAAACTGCATCAGGGTTCTTAAGCACCTGCAAAAAATTTATAATTGGCATCAGTTTTGTTATGAAGAATCTGGACATTTTTTATTAATTTCCACTATTGAAATAAAATTTCATACCTGCCAACTTTGGATCTATATATATTTACTTGGAGGAAATAAAATATTCTGGTAGCTACTATTATGTAATACTACTACCACTTTTTAATTTTTCTCCAGGTGAGTATGAATTGTGTGCTTATACAAAGTTCAGATTCTACATTAGAGCATCATTTCCTGCTCAAAAATATAGACAACTTGAGATGTTGGTGTTAAAACACCTACAATGCTTTAAATGGTTCCATCTACTGAATGAAAAAAAGCTGAAAATACAAAGTGGAAAAAAAAATCAGCATCAAAACTTTAAAAGTAGTCAGTAATGTCTACACCTGGACCAAATATATCTGGATGTAGACTGAATTCGCAAATGTAGGAACCAAACTCCCACTTCTTAAACAAACTTCCACATCTAATATCTAATGTTTCTCAACACTATTTTTCTGTATTTTTGCACTGAAAATGTTGTTCTAAAGTAACATCCAATTTTGTATACAGTTTTGTAAAATATATTCATTTGTGAATTCCGATGCTGAATTTTATTTATACCATAATCTCAACAAACTTTTTGACCTTTCAATTAAATAAATACAAATTTTCAAAAAATTGAAAATTAGATAAGTTCGACTTTTTCAAAATCAACCCAAAGTAGAAAAGCCCATCAAAAAATATTTGGGTGCTTCAGACCTGAGTTTTTACATTTCTGCATTGTATTGTAGTGTTTAATTTTGGGCATTTGTTGCCTTCCAATAATTTTTATATGTATGAAAATAATCTGCGTCTTTTTTAAGATATCTTCATTTAATGTAATATCTTTTGTTTTATTCTTATTATAAAAAAAATGTTTTGTTTCTTTTTGCTTTCAAGTTTGAGAAGAATGATTCCTTGAACGAAGAACCTGTAAGTATTTATCTGAAAAAATTATTTATATACTAATGCTTGAGATTTTTTATAAATTTGCATATCTTAAATATGATTACTAATTAACGGCACATAAAGTTACAATTTAAAGTTACAATATTGGATAAAAATATGCTTTCTCCAAATATTTTTTTTAGACTAGTTCTGTTTATATATTTAACCAATTCATTAGCAGTTCGTAACTAAGCACGTAAATGGTATACATTATGACTTTTTAAAAATGGTAATACAAACAAAAACGATTGGCCATAAATTAAATATCTAAAGCAATAATTTTTAACAGAATTTAATAAAGAATTAAAGAATGTTAGATTTTAAAAAAAAAATTATTTAATTTAAAATAAAGCTGTTTACAAATTTCCTAAAGTGTACATACATCTTACTTTATTTAAAATAATCATTTATGCAGGTCTGTCTCGTTTTTCGTTTCATTTTTCGAACAATTTTTTCGAGATTTAGTAACTTCTCAAAATGTTCCTCAGCTCCCTCATGGTTTGTTAAAAAATTTCGTATGACATTTATTGCATTACAGTCTCAGGATCACTGTTATTGTCCTACTGTCCACAACTTGTGAAACAATTTCAGAAATTGTAGCTTATTCGTTGACTGCAACATTTTCCTAGAACTCGAGAGGGGTAATTGCCTTCTAAGGAAGTTAAATAGGCTTTTGTTAGAAAAGAGCTCCCCTCACCTCAGATAAAAATGACCTTATAAGCGATAACGATTTTTAAAACTTGACCATATATCCTATAATCTGTTACAAAGAATTCGTATTCAGTGAGCTGGGTCTTTGGAAAAGTGACCTTATATGCGGATGACCATATATCTAGATCTGACTGTATATATATAATTATACACTTTTAAAGTCTTAGCCATTTTCCTGAATGAACTATCAGGACCTAAAATATAGATCCTGATAGTTTAATCAAGAAAAGGATAAAAAATTTAAAACTCTATTATGTAAATTTTATTTATATATTTATTTGAATATCTTGAAACTATTTAAATAAAAAAAATATATTTTTACACCCAATTTTATAACTGATTTGCCAGTGAATATTTCAATAATAAAAATATTTTTTTATCATAAGTTATTATTTTTTTATCATAAGTTATTATTTTTTTATTGAATTAAATCATGATTGAAAGATTTTTAAATTTGAAGGTGTACAAAATTTTATCTTATTTTAAACTATAAATTTTTAAATGATAGAATTTTAAATATGAGTGGAATTTCTTGAATATAAAACAAGATATGAACATTTAAAAATACACCTTTAAGTTTTTTTTTCTCAGCAACTATTTGACATTTTTAAATTAGTTAATATAAGATTATATTATAAATTATTTATTATTTTGAAATAATTTTTCGCTAGGAATTATCTTAGAATAAACAATTTTGATATCTGTGTTCAGCAACTTTTTGAATTGCTATAGTTTCAGAGAGATTGTAAAATATGTTGAAACTTTATTTTCTAGATTGTGGCTATCCCCTGTATTTTGAGGATTAAAATTCTGTGTTTATACAGAGAAGGTAAATTTTTGTGTCTTGATGTTGTCACCAAGGTTAGCAAGATTAAGGCGCTAGGATTCAAACCAATTTTTCTATTACATTTTAATATTGATTTTTAATTAATGCTTTAAAATTAATAATGAATGGGGATGCAAAGTATTAATTTCTCCAATTATGTACACAATGCTTACATATAGAATTTTTAACATTTACAAAAATCCAAGGTTTTGAACATTTATACAAATATTGGAAAATAAGAAATATATGTCTTGTCTGAAACTAGATTAAAATATCGAAAACTCCAACCTTGATTGTTGCTTAGTATATCAACTTTACTAGTTAATTAGAATATTTTATTATGTTTTAGTACACGAAAATGGGTGAAAATATTCCATCCCACTGTATTTAAGGTTTTAACATTTAATTTCTCAATAAAAGAAAATTAATTTAATATTGATAAGAAACATTTTATGTGTGTATTTTTCTTTTAGAAAACGCTTAAACACCATTATGAGTACACACCACTGGGAGAATTACATGAAACTCAAGAGAAATCGGACAATTTTAATGTTTATGGCATTGTTGAAAAATGTGAATTAAAAGTTACCAAAGGTATTTACAGTAATATATTTTTTGGACTTTAAAATTATAGCATAATCATAGCTGCCAACTCAATTGAATTTCACTAGTTCCTCTTGATTTGTTTATATATATTTATATATGGGAAAGTTACTCGAACAAAACATAATAAAAATAAGCTCTAAAATTATAACTAATTGTTGTTAAATAAATTTAATATTTTAATTTTTCATACATTTAGACAATTTAACTACCATAAGTCACAGATTTGTGCTATCTAAAAGGAATTTAATATTATTTATCATTCAAAATAATAAATTCAATAGTTATAGGTAATTCAAAAAATTCTATTCAAGTCCATTTAGTGAATCCTAAAACAACAGTTTTTGACCGAAAATATTTTTTTTTATTTCTTTTTATTGACGATTAAAAATAAAAGCATTTTTAAATTCCCTATGTGGGTAATATTTCATATATTGTGTTGCAGTTATATAAGGATGGCAAGTTTCTGCCATTGTGAAAAAACTACCCCAGAAATAATAGGTTTCTTCTAACCCAAGTGGGACAATTGGAGGAAACTCTTTTTAAAAATAAATATTAAAACAGTTTTAAACAGTTTATAATTACAATCTAGTTTAAATAGTAGTATTACTTTCCCAAGCTATTTAATATATCATTTTTAAATAAGTGAAAACAGAAACAACTTGTGGGACAGGGAAAACTTGAAATCGTTAGTGAATTTTATTTTGACTCTAAAAAAGCAGAAAATAATCACAAAAAAAGTTGTTTTTTTCTACAAAAACCAAGAAAATTTCTAAAATTACACCTGTAAATTAAGCAGTGTTAGAATTGTCAGTAACAGTAATCAGTTATTGAGATCTGAGTAAAATAATTCTAACATCCATTACAAATATATATTGTGAAAATTTTCAATTTTAGTGACTTATCCATTCTTGCATCTTTATTCAATGATATAAATTTAATATATACAGTCGAACCTGTTTATCTCGAATCTCACGGGAAAGGCGAAAAATTAGAGATAAAGAGGTTTCGAGTTATACAAGTACTATAAAACATTAAATTTAATTAAGAAATTCTATTAAAAGTGCTTTGTTTTTAGTTGAAAAATATAGACATTTCTTTAAATTAATTATACCCCATACACCTATTTACATAACAGTTTTTTAACATACATTTAACACTAAAAATAATTTTCCAAGATTTTTACTGATAATCTTATTTGTTTCTGCTATTCTTTGAGGTTAGAAAGATCACAAATTCCTCATAGATCGTTTTCTATAGTTCACTTTAAAACTCTTAATTATCCTTTGATCCATTGGTTTAAAATTTTGAGGTCAAAAATGATTTTCTATTTTTAGCTTTCTTATCTATGTTAAAAACCTAAATGGTCACTACTCATTAACCCCTCACTTATTGCTAGAATCATTGTATTCCTTTCTAGTTAAGGAAGTGCAGGGATAGTGATTGAAATTCCAAGAAATACCCCCAACCTGTCCATCCCTACTTCCTCTGGATTCACGAAATTCATCTCTGTCTACGAGTTCTACTGATAAGGAAAGTTTTGACATTTGTGCTCTATTATTAGAAATTCGAGAAACGGAGGTTTTGAAAAAAATTTCTACATAAACATGGAAAATACATTGATTTTAGACAGTAAATGTAGGGAATTTTAAAATTTTCGATATATAGAGCTTTTCGAGATAAAGAGGTTCGAGATAATCAGGTTCAACTGTATATATATGTTTTTTATTTCCCGCTTAAAATCTAATGTTTGACCTTACAAATAAAAAAAATCCAAGTTTTGAGATGAAAAATTGCATGGAATAGATAAAATGTCTGAATTTTCATTGAAATTTTTCTGATGTACCTGGAAAAGTCAGAATATAATAAATTGCTTGAGAAATTAGAATAACTGTAGTTCTTCAATATTTTATACAAATGAGTATAGTAAAACTTAATTTTATAATTATACAAAGAACTGCTAAAAGGTCTTAAGGAAGCTTTATTAATAGTACTACTAAATCATCAAATAGCTTACTAAAAATGTACTCTACTAAAAACACATATAGAATTTAAATATGAATACTCAAACTGACTTCTAAATAATATGCAACATTTTAAAATATATTTTTAAAAGTCTATAAAAATATTTGAAAAAATCAAAAAAATCACGAATCCTGCTTTCTAGTACTATATTAAATTTTATTTGTTTAAATTTAGGCTATTCTTATAAACATTATTTGCATTGGTCTTTCTTTAGTTTATTTGACTTTTTCCAGCTTCTTTCAGTGTCCTGAAAGGAAAGGGTTTCTTCCAGACGAAATGCCAATCCTCGTTTATGTCAAAAATGCTCGATTTTTTCCAGTTTCTGTTGACCGCTATTAAGCAAATACTTTTTTCTATCCACAATTTCTATTAAGAACTAATTCAAATTTTATTTTTCAGCTGTCAATAACCCAAAGAAAACACTAAAAGTATCACTTACTGATAAGACAGGAACAGATTTTATGTGCTCCATATATTCGCCAAAAGATGAAACATTTCCTGATATTTATCCAGGGGACATTATCCGAATACACCGCATGCAAGTTAGTAAATATCCTTTCAAAACAATCTGTTTAGTTAAGTGCTTAACAATCTTTTTTTTTTTTTTTTTTTTTTTTTTTTTTTTGTTGCTTCATCTAAGAATTTTATTTTTGACTTATGTCAGCTTTCAATATCTTCTTTCAGTGATATAATATTCTAAATGCACCACCAGCTGTACATGGTTTCATTTATTTAAAATTTGTTTCACGTTTGAATTTTTTTTTATTTTTAATTGTGCAAATTTTATCTATTTTTAAATAAGATTACTTATGCTTTTTAAAATATTTTTATCATAATTTGATTTGACTTTTAGATATATTTAACATTTTATGAAAGATATTTGTTTCAATTTTCAAGGTTTCTAAATTTCGATCAAAGCTGGAAGGAAAATGCCTATCTTCCAAGTTCATTTTAGTCTTCAGTAAACAAAATGAGGGCCAAAAGCCACGAACTGTTGCAAAATCGTTTACTTTTACCGATGAAGATGCAGCACAGGTAAAACATTATAACCATTTTAATTAACTGCTTTTAATTTAAAATATTCTAAAATTGTGTATAAGGATAAAAAAAGTTAAGAACTCTTAACTCATTATGCTTATATATTGTAAAGTCAATACACAGGGCTTTTTTACACCTAAGGTGGTAGTAACAGAAAGATATATCCACTTGATATAAACAAATATCTACTGTAAGGTTTTCCATAGCTGTGATTTTCATATGTTGTGCTAAGTCATTAATGAGTTAAATGTACGATTTCTTCTTTTTTTAGATATGAACCATGACAGGTTTAATAATAATGCCCTTTTTCTTTTTTCCTCTACTTTCTCAGAAAAATTATATGAAATTTAGAGATATAAATGAAGTATCCTCTTCATCTTTCTTTTTATTTTATTTTTTGCTTAAAATTTTTTTCTCCCATTTATTACTTCTATTAATTATGAAGTTTGATGTAATTTGAATAAAAATTTTGTTACTTTAATTAAGTCATTTGAAACATTATTTTGTTGCTTATGATCATTTTTGTAATATCAGATGTTTGTTTGTTGATTATTTTTTGCATTTAAGCTTATTTTCACCATTTCTATTGTTTTCTTGCTTATAATTTTTCCACTTCTTTTGCTCTCTTGCTTATAATTACTTCTCTCATTTTTTAAAGGTGAAAAATTTATTTGAATGGTATGATAAGAAAAATCAACCAAAATTAATCAGTGAAGTAAAAAGGGGTGATTTTGTAAATATTATTTGTCAAGTAAGTCAAATTTTTCCTGTTATTTTCGGTTTCTTTCTTTCTTTTTTTTATTTCATAAATGGCAATATAAACAGGCGCTGAGGAAACTGCATTAAAGGATGCAGCACACAAAGCAGTTTAGCAACATATTTTAAATATGTATTATAATTAAAAAGCAATAATTGTCAACATGAATTATCGCTTTATAAGTAAAGCTACTCTTTTATCAAAAGAATTTCAATTTACTTAACAAAAATAAAACTGCAAAATACATTATTCTAAAAATACAATAATATTAAAATAAATAAATTTTAATTTATTGTCTGACACTTATTATGAACATTTTAAAAGTTACAATAATAATCATTACACAAAATGTAATATTTGAAATTTTTGATTATTTAAGACACATGTATTTTTCACGGCAGCTGAAACCATTACTAAAACTTTCCGAGGCCTAAAATGCACAAAACACTGGTACTTTAAAAATATAATAGATCTAATTGTTGCTTCGATATTTGGTTTATCTGCAAAAATATTTTGTCCTGGTTTCTCAATATTTTTTTATTATATCCCTATTATTGTGATGGTTAAGTATTTCGCCAATTATTTATAAAAATCTTTAAATTGTATTTCTAAATTTGTTTTGCCTGTTTCATTTCCCTACTACTTTAAATCTCTTATTATGGAGATAATTTTAAGTAAGCCCTAAAAAAATTTTTTTATCTACTTTATTATTTATTTATTGAAGTGTTATGATTAAAAATAGTTTTTAGTATTATTACCTCTTATAGTTGCTTTTTCTTTTTTATATCAGGTGATTGGTGTTTATATTGCAAAAAACTCAGACACTGTTATTTTGAAAATCTGGGACGGAACTAAGTCTAATGAGTAAGTTCTTCCTTTCTATAAAAATGTCTCTTAAAGTTGTGTAATGTGCACTGTAGTCAAAATCTAAATGTATCTTTTCAATTTAAAAATATATAAATAGTCTTTAAAATTGTATTTATTATTTCTTTGAAGTTCCTAAATATCCATTTTTTCCTAATTATTCAGTCTAACCTCAATCCTTTGTTCCTACATCTTTTCTTTTCCTGTTTATATTATATTGTTTTAACAGTCTCATCACAAATGTTATTCTTACAATGTTAATAATACCCATTTAGATTGTTCTAGTAAATTCTGTTTATTGTACAAAAATTTTACCAACATGTAAAAAAGTATATTTTATTTTATAACCGGTGTTAAAAAGCCAACCCAATTCTAAGTTTGCGACTACCAATGCTTAACTCCATAGTTTTGTAATTTTGAACCCAACCCAGAAGACAAGGGAATTTTTGCATCAAGCCTTATTATAAACTAGCCTTCTTGGAGAATTGTATAATTGAACTAACCCATGTTTGCCTTACACGGAGGAGAAAACCTGCCACGGTTATACTAAAGCAGGGGGATTTAATGATGGTTCTACCACTGGGGATATTTTGCATCAGCACTATGGTCAGTGTGAGCCGAGTGCAGAACTCATATCGAACAGCCATTGCTGTGATTCAAACCTCATTGGTGAGTGCTCTATTCCCTGTGCAAACATAGCTAAAAAAACTGTTAATGCTATTTCATTTTGAGAAGAAAGACAGTGCTGATGCTAATAATGAAGAAAAGGAGGATTTTGTACAGTTCAGGAAAAACACCTAAATCGGCACATTTGATGCTTATGCATCATTTTATGAAAATGTTATAAATTTTGGTGTTGTTGAATAAGGAAATGGTTGCAAAAACTGGAAAAGTTCGAAATGATACCAATGAAAATGGTGAAATGGAACACCAGTTAGTGACAACATTTGTGGAAGGCCTCAAAGCCTTTGAAACAACAAGAACATTCTGCATTCATGGAAACTTACACAAAAGGAACGAATGTTTACATTTTTAGTTTATGCTGAAAAAAGATGTTTAAACCATAATTTCCAAATATTTTAAATAATCATCTTTCTTTTATATCTTAAATATTTTAGCATGAAATACATAATTTTTTTAATTGAAATTTTTTATACTTATTGTAAATTTAATAACATTTCATTATCATGTACTACATCATCATGATGTAGTACATGATCATCATCATCATGATGTACTACACCATCATCATTACATTTCATCAGCTTTTAATATATTTTATGAGTAAGACAATACTGAGCATGTTTATTTAAAGGACCAGTGATATTATATCTGATTTTAACTTGCATTAATGTAATTTTTCATTATTTTTCTCTTGAAAAAATTATTTTAGGATCGAAAGTTCACATTGGGGTTTGAGAGAAGAAAAACTAGATGAAAAACTTTTTCTGATTGCCAAAAGTTGTTATGTTGTTTTACACGTGTATGGTCGTCATCATTGTACAATAGCTGCGGAGTTAAAGGTTTGTTTCAACTGTCACTCAAAATATTTTAGGGTAATAAATTAATTTTATATTAGAAATTTAAAAACTTTTTTTTTTTGAAATAGGATGAAAAAGTAATCTATATTTTGAAAGCTGAAATGAATTCAGTTTTTATATCTATAGATAAGTTAATTATTCCTTTGTGTATTATGAACATTACCTAATTTATATTAAATATTGAAATTCAAAAAATTATACATAAATTTATCTAAAGATAATTTATATTTTTGAGTTTAAAATATTTGAAGTTTTATGTATTTTGTTTTTAATGTAATTAAAGTTTAGCAATTTTTAAACTTACTTTAAAAGAATTTTTTCACTATTTTTAAATAATTTAATTTAAAATAAATTCATGAACTGCATTTATTTCATACATATTTTAAATAATAAATTTTATTTAAAATTTAAAGTTGTGGAAAGATTTAAATATTTTGGTGCCTTGAATTAGAGCCTCTTAATTTTACAATTTTAGCATTATTATTTTTGTTTATTTAAATTAGTTAGAAAAAAATTATTAAACTTCTTATGTTATATATTTTTTCCCAAAGTTTTCCTGGAAGGTGGGATGCCACACATTAACTATTCAAAGGCTGCAGTTTGACCTCAGACCACATGTTTTGAACCCCTTCTTTATGCTAATTAACAAACTATTCCTTATTATTTTTTATTTTTATATGATTTTATCCTAACTTATAATATATTTTTAAAAAGGCTGCATTTCATAGATTTCTACATGCTTTAAAATCTTAAAGGTTTCGTAATTTTTTTCACTTACTCAATTCTTAAAATGTTCTTACTGCTGGATTCTGCAGAGTAATTATCTTCTATTGTGAAAAGTTTTGATAACATGATGTTAAAACATCAGAAAGTTTTTTATTTTCATTTGAGAGAAAATCCTGCTTTAAATGCTTATTTTTGCTGTTCCGAGTGCTACTACCTAAATTATTTCTGGTTTATAGGATAAAAACTAAAGTCTGCTCTTGTTTTATTTATGGCCTTTATTCAGAGGGGCAGCTAGACTAGCGTTAGAGAAAATAACGTTCTAAAGCTTTTTTTGTGGGTTAGAATGCTGCTTTCTGGGCTCTGAACGGCTATGGTAGAAACACCATATGTTATATACTTCAATTATGTTAAATGCATAGCGTCTAAGATTGTATCCCTCTTTCCAAACTTCCGCACAAGAACCAATAAAAGAACTTTCAACCCTGAGGGGTTTAACATGCACCTGGCTGCATATATGTGCCAGTTTAGTTGGCTGCCAGGATTGAACTCACCACCCCCAATTCTCCACAAGTGGAATGTGCCTCCTCCTTACCTATAAGCATTTTAAACCATTAAATGTTAAGAAGTTAATAATAATAGTAATTTATAATTCTCTTTTATGATTTAAAAAAGTATTAGAATATGTAATATAGAAGTATATATTTATGGAATTATGAAGTTATAAAAGTATTTTCTTTTTTATGACTATCNTCAAAAAAAAATAATACAATTTTTAGTACCCACATCTAGATATAAATGAAGTAACTTTATTTCATTATTGCCAATCTTTATTTTGCTATATTTCCCTCCTAACTTTTTCATTCTCAAATAATATATTTATTCATTGTATTGAATTTGTTCATATTCAATTGCAGCCTGGGCAGTTTGTTGAAGTGCGAGATGCCCATGTGTACAGTCCCAAAGAAAATCCTGATGATTGCAAACTCTGTTTATTTGCTGGAAATGAGGATAAGAGGGGCATCCAAGTCCTCAATGTTGATGATAACCGTCTCAATGAGTTAAAAGAGTGAGGATCCTATTTATCTTCAAAATGTTTTTTTTTTTCAAAATTTGAAGAAAAATTTTTTTTTGATATTGTATACAAAAACTTGATTCTGCCCAAAATCCAAAGGAAAAAAAAATTTAATTTTTAATTTGATTAATTTTTAAGTTTATTTTGCTTTGTGTTATATATATATATATATATATTAATAAAGGTTTTACTTAAATGTACATTGTTTCCATTTACAGAAGACTTGGAAAAATCATTGCTGATGCAGAAGAGTTTGGAAATCAGACTGAAGATATGTTGAATGAAGATAACAGCATTTTTTTAAATTGTGGTACAGTAATTTTTTTTCCATTGCAATTTTATTGACTTTCACTTTGTTGCATGTGGGCTATCAATTTTTTTACTTACTTCTTAGTGTTTTGAAGTTCTGGAATTTTCTCACCTGCCTTTTTGTGGTGGCAATTATATTTAAAATGAAAGAAATCTTTGAAATACATAAGAATTTCAAATTTACCAACACTTTAGATGCTTTAGGCCAAAGGTGGCAAACCTTTTTCGGAAGAGCGCTTAGCACAAATTTTTTCATTTAAGTAGTTTAAGAAAGGGTTTTAAAAACATTTTGTCTTATAAAACACGCATACGTGGCTACAAACTGATTAAAATACTTTACTCGTGTTGGCAATCAAAACGTGACATAAACTGAGCTACAAATAATAAATAAATAATCTGATTTACAGTTCTGATTTATCAAAAAAGCAGAAAATAGGCGATCACAACGCTTGAATGCATCTGGGGAGAAGACTGCTTCCATGCCTTTGGCCCTTCTCCCTTCCCTCTACTCCTCTTTTCAGTTGTATAGGAATATACTACGATATTTTTCCTTTTCTTAATATTTTTCGTTTATATTAATAAAAATATTTTTTCAAATTTCTATGATGCTTTCTTTTAAAACTATGTTTAATGTAGTTTTCAGTTCCATATAGTTTCCCAACTTAGAAGATTTTAATCTATATGAAAGTCAAGACAGAAACTAACGTACTCTCTTCTATGACTATGCCGAATGGTGATACACTATGGTTCACATACTAAGGGTGAAAGCATGCGAAGTGTTGCCATAGGTAGAGAGCTCTGATCTAAGCCACCTGTAACCCATTTCGATCAGCAATTGCCTCTGATAAAGTTTTAAACTGCAAGAAAAAAAATTTCTCAAGAATATATCCTGTGTAGGAAATATCAATAATTATACAATAATTAAATTTTGTCAGACCATTTACTATGCTTTTACTCATTTCTTGCATTGTAACTTAAAAGTCATAATTTTTTTTTTTTGTGAAATATCATGATTAATTACATTTTGTTCACTAAGGGAGGAACATTACAACTAAACTTTATACTTAGCTGTTTCTTTAGTGATAAACAAGTTACTTAGTAAGTTGTAAAGTCTATAAGGCCACTTTGTTTTGTATAAAATCGGAGAATGTCTTGATATTGTTCTTGTCATCATATATAATAGTATTTACTTTCCTAGAATGACATTGATTTCCTCAGAATTATTATTGTTCTTTTCATCATATATAATAATATTTACTTTCCTAGAAGGACATTGATTTCCTCAGAAATCAGGTGTTGTGAGACGTTTGTTGGATTGTGTCACTTAGTCATTTGAAACATTGTATTTCGTAATTGAAACATACTATAAGTACTTATGTATTAGTATACTACGGTTGGCAGCGGCATTAATAGATGGTTCATTGATTGCTTTCACCTGAAAAAAAGTTACCCAAATTCTAACTTAACTGAATTATTTGGAACTTTACAATATGAATTTGCTGTATAAAATGAATTATAAATATCTTAATTTACATAACCTTGAAACCTTCATTTAATAAGAAATCTTTAATTTTTCTTTAAAGTTTTCAATTAGTCAACAATTTGAAGCTGTGATAAAATATTTTGCTGTCATCACTGCTCAATTATCTTTGCAATAAGCGCTATCACTTAAATGCTGTGTTAATACATACAATGCATAAAATAATAATAAAAATCATTTGTCTTTGATCATCTGATGTATTATATTAGTATAAAAAAAAAGTTTAAATGTTTTATTTCAGGAGAATAACTATCAAATACTTTTAAAAAATTTGAGCTTTAATATTTTTTTTTATCTTTGATGAATAAAAAGATAGAAATGTTGAATGTGCGAAAAAGAAGAGAACTGGAAGTGAGGCAAGCTGGTTTTTATTTTCACCAACATGCACTTTTTCACAATATAAATTTGAAAGATTTTCATGCTCTTTCTGATTAAATTCTTTATAATTATTACCAGGGCTGTGGAGTCAGTTTAAAAAAATAACAGATCTGACTCCAAAAGCTGGAATTTTGAACTTAAAGACTGTGGCTCCCTCTTATATACGTAAACATGTATACATATGTTACTGATCATTTTTTTAAAAAATATTTTTAAAAAATAATAGATGCTACAGAAGAAAATCGATGGCATAGCTGATTATTCATATTAATTAGCATTTATTATGAAATGGAAAAATTGTCATCAGTAATTTCTGAGAAACAACATTGCTTTGCAAGATCTTTGATGGAGGATCGTAAATCCAATGTGATAGACTTCAGAGCTGAGAATAGTCTTTCCACACTAACTTAAGTAAAAAGAAGAGTTATTACTGTTAAGGCTATTTCTTGTTACTTTTCTGGGTAGATTTGTATAAGTTCTAAAAGAGGTGTCTGGCAAAAACTATCATATTTCTCAATTGGTTGTGTAGAAATCATGTTTGTATTTTTTCATTTTTAATTCTAAAGGCTCTTGGTTTTTTATTTTCAATCGTTTTGCAATATTATCTAAATATTTCTCAAAATCTAATACATCATTGGAATACAACTATAGAGACTCAGTTGTAATGTCTGTAGTCTAAGCTGAAGAAATAACTAAATGAATCAGTTGAATGAATAATGGCAAATAAAATATTCATCCTCCTCCCTTGTATTTATTTATTTAATAATTTGTCAAATTCAAACTGTCCATCAAAAACTGGCATCAAAATTGACACGCTTTAATTTCTCCAGGTCCGATTCCTTTTACTCAAAAATCTGCTCCACTCAGTTTCTGACTTCATGACTTAGACTCCAGGGCCAGATTTCTACTAATATTATCAATAGGATATGTATTTGTTTGTTTTCTTTTTTAACCATCTTAACACAATTAACAAAAGAATTTTAACAGCTGCAAAATATTGCATTTCATATTATATAAGCAATGCTAAAGGATTAGGTTTGACATAAGTATAGACTAAAAGTAGTGAAAGCAAATGCAGAGCCTTGGAATTTTATTGTGTTAAAAGGGATAATTTTTTGCTCATAATACCCTCAATTTTTTTAAATAAAAGACTTCTTAAAGTTATTCCTTTAAACCATAAATTATTGTGTGTTTTCTTTTTATTGATTTTAACAATATTTAATTTCCAGAATAGAAAACAGCTGTCCATATTGTAGCCAAGTGTGGATGATTAAAACTTTTCGCATTTTTGGCAATTACATAAAAGCATTTTAGAGATCAATGCATTGAATTAAATACAAACTTTAATTGCCATTTACATTTTTATCAACTTTAATTGCCATTTACATTTTAAGACAAATTTCAAATTTTTACAATTAAAAGCATCTTAAATGCTGGTTTATTTCTCCTACAGGAAATCATTTTTGTGTTCCACTGTTTTGAAGAGAAAAAAAACATGAAAATAACTTTTCAAAACAAGTAAAGGGAAAAAAATTCATTCCAACTTACAGCAAAATGATTGATGAAAACTGATTAGTTGCATAAGCTGTATTGGATTTTATATTTTTTTTTCCTTCTAATGTATTTTATTTTTTATCTAATAGACATATCCGTCTTACCAACAAGCCAAAGATCATGCCTTACTGAGGAAGAATGTGCCAGTAAGTATTTATAGATGTTTATATCATGGAAGACAAATGAGGCATTTTGATGTATTCATGTTCCTTCATAAGATTTTTTATGTTAAGATATTTCATGTTCCTGCATGAAGAATTATTTCCCTTAACCTGCATACTTCCAGATGCGACAAACTTCTTTCTCACCTGTTATTCTATTGAAAAAATGAGCATCAAAAAGACTTTCAGAAATCTGTTTATTTATAAAAACATCAAAGAGTGTATAAAAGGAAGTTAAAAAAGGAAAAAGTCATTTTTACGTTCTAGCTATTAGTTTGAATCAATGTTATCTACTATATTGTTGTGAGTAGGTCTATTAGGTTTAATTTATTTTTTATTTTTGCTCAAGCTATGGTGTAGTTGCTTGTTAGAGATTAAATTGTTGGAAAAAAAATATTAAAAGCCATCAATGTTTAAAATATTACTAATTGATAAAATATTTTACTGTTAATCAGTATTTTAATAATTAATAATATTTTTGCATCAAATAGTTTATTTCATATCAAATTATAATAGTCTGAAGTTTAACTTTTTGCTTTATGTTCAGTAGACAATAAGCAATATGAAAAATTTCTATTTGCTGTATTGTATAAAATTAACATTTGATGTGCTTTCAATTTTTGTAAAATTTTAATTTTGAGTACAATTTACAAAAGCAATCCGAGAAAAAAAGTTCTAATTCCAAAATGGTGTTTTTGTAGACAAACTTTTCAATGTGACTCTACTTACATTTTTGTTGCATGAGGCAAAAGCCACAGTAAATCCACCCACTGCAAATCTTTTTTCAAGATGTTTCCATAAATATAAATAAAATATTTGATGAAAAATGTGTTGAATTACATTATTTGTTATGTCTAATTTTATTTTTAATGAATTTAAATATTTTCCTTATATTTTTGTTTCTATATTATTTATATTTTTTTATTTTTTCTTTGGTGGAAAGTTAATATAATATTGTTTTACCATGTGCCATTAAAGTTTAATTCAAATTTATGAGCTTAATTTTATGCAGTTTAATACAATTACTAAATTTATGGAAATGTTGTGAAAAAAGTGGTACTAGAAAATTTTGTGTGAAAGTCTCAAAATCAGCTGTAATCTTTGCCAGACACCTTGTCTTGTTAAGATCTAATTATTACTGAGGATATTTATGGCATTACTCTGCTTAGCTAATGAATAGAAGGCATGACCAGGGTTTAGATCTGGTTCACTGTTGAATTGTCAGAAAAAAATATTAACAATTTTCAATTAAAAAATTTTTGATACTATATTGCGTATTTATCTAGATATTGATGCTTTGAATAAACCTCTCTCTCAGAGAAATGGAGATCAGGAGTTATCTCAAGAACCCAATGGTAAATAAGCATTCTTATTTATTGTTAATAATCATGATTTGTTAATAATGAGTATCTCAATATTTGATCTGAATAATGACTCAATATGAATCTTGAATAATGATTGTACAGAATATTCAGTGATGGGAATGAAACAATATACACATAAAGATAGAATGAAAAAAAAATATGAAGTGTTTCATGTCGACATTTAATTACTACCAAAAGTTGACATGGGTAATAGTTCATTAATATACAATTAATATCTTTAGAATGAACTGTTGTCTAAAAGTTGTATTTTTGTTTTTCATTCAAAAAATGCTAACTAAAATAATTATGCTCTAGATTTTACTCATGAAAGACATTTATTTATTCAGAATGCATTAAATAATTTGAGCGAAAAAAAAATAGATGAGAAAATTTTCTGTTTTTAATAACCATTGCATTTTGTAATAGAAAATGCAAAATTGGTGTAGACTCTATTCATATAAAGTTTCTAGTCTTGATATGAATAGCCTTGAACTTTCAGAGAGCAGGGTGCATGAAAAATATGTTCGTAATTCAGAAATATCTCTTTATGTTTAAAATATAGTCTATAAAAGTAGTTAAAACAGTATCTTTTGTAATAACTGTAAATTTTAAACCAACAGCAACAGCATGGCACTCTCAAGATAATAACCAACGTTTTTTAAATTTTGCACATTAACTATTGCTAAAAGCAACTTTTTACAACTATTAGAAGTTGATTTGAAAAAGTTTTATCTTGCTCAGTTCATAATGCACATTTCAGTTCTTCAAATTTCTAAAGTTTGATGCATTGGATTTTCTTGAATTTAAAACCAGTTCTTAATATACAAATTATTTAGGGGGGAAAACAAATTTGTATACATATTAATTAGACTTGAATGAAAATAGTGATAAGTTTTCTTTTTAGAAATATAGAGGGTTGCCAACTTCACTTTAAGCAGATTTTCTCTGCTGAATTTTGAAATTCCTTCTAATTTGCTGAATACATCATTTGCTTTGCAAAATTTAATATATTTCTTTAAAGTAACATTTTTCAAATTTCACTTGACAGAAAAATTAAAATGATAAACATAAAAGACTTGATTTTAATAAAAAAAAAAAATAAAAAATTTAAAATTAAGAGAGAGAGAGAGAGAGAGAGAAAAGGATTGAAACAAAAATGTCCAGATTTGAAAAATATCATTTTTAATCCAATGAGCATAATTTTTTTCCTTCTTCAAAAAAGCATTAATAGTTTTTCATTGGTCTTTGGAATCGGTATTAAAAACATTTAATTTTTATTTATGATTAAGAGTTTTATTTTGCTATTTAATGACTCTGTCTAAGTTTAAAAAGTGCTTCACAAAACAGATGAAATGCTCCTCTTACCATTCTTCAACCTTGAATATGTGATCAAATAATAATTTTTTATGATCAAAAATATGGATCACTGTTTTATTCCTTTTCATATTTAATTGAAGTTTTTAATTTTTTATATTATTTATTTAAACATTTATTTCATTTTCAATTTTTACCAATCACATAAATATATCATTTGTCTTGACCACATGTAAGATGCTAGACCCTTTTTTTAAAAACATGATTCTTTTTCAAATTAAAATATCTATACATATAATATACACATGCATATTTGATTTCAGTTGTATCAGTTGTCAAAGCTAGTATCAAGCCAGGGCAAAGTACTCAAGAATTCGGAGGTAAGTGTTTTATGTAATGTTTGATTTAAAATTAACATTTATTTTTTATCTTGATACATAGGAAGAAAAATCGGAAAAATTAATCAATATTAAACTATCAATAAAAAATTTATAATTAAATTCTAAGTGTGTAATTAATAATGATAAAGTATATAGATTCTATGTAAAAATTTGCAAAATCTCTAGGAATGTATGATTTGTAAACTAGCGAGATATTCCATTTGGTATACCATTGTTATGTACAATACACTTCTTGATTGATCAGTGACATTCTATAAGTGACTTACTGAAAAAATTAGGATAATACAGTAAGAAACAATTACTTTAATGTACATTATATTTTGAATTTATGCCATGTTATTTAGTGTTTCCGAACTTAATCTCCCTCCGCTTTCCTTTGGTAAATACAGTGACCCTGAGATGTCTCTTTCCACTTTATTTTTCATTGTTACTTTTTTTTAAGTTTTATTATATCATTTTATTTATTTATTTTTGCTAAATCTCCTCCTGACGTTTTTGCTTCAGATATATAATATCATATATAATTAATGAAGCTCAAAATAAGAAAAATCAAAAGATGAAAAGGAAATGACTCTGAGTTTTTAAAGTGTATCGAAAGATATGCAAAAAGAAAAAGAAGAAAACTAGCCTTATTTAATATTATTTATTATAATCTTATATATTAATTTTTAACCTTATTTGCGTGGAAACTTTATTGGCATTGTGCCTGAAAAGTGCTTTAAGTAAAGCATTCCTGCAATAGAGCCAGGAGGGGGAGACATGAAGTTAGAAAGCCTCTCAATTTCATGACCAATTGCATGTTGGTGGTAATGTGATCATCATTATGCACAAGCAGCCTTTACTTCCCAGACAAGCTCATATTACATTAGAGGCAGTATCGCATCAGTACTTTGGCACTCAATTATAATATTTTGATAAAAGATAATTTACATATTTAAAGTTATCATAAAACTGTTTTTCAGATAAGCAAATTTAGTGCATATTTTCTTTCATTGTTCTATGATTGACAGCTAGGTTCTCTTTTATTAGTTCATTTTCTTTCTTTTTTTATGTTGGTTATATTTTCGAGTAGTTTTTCTTTTCTTTTTTTTTTTTTTTTTTTTTCTTTNTTTTTTTTTTTTTTTTTTTTTTTTTTTTTTTTGACCTGAAATGTTTATCAATCTTCTTTAGGGTATAAAATTTTTAAAAAGTATTTATTATGTCGATGTTATTCACATATGTTCTAAAAATTATTTCTGGATAGAAGCCCTGCAAAAAGAGTATCAGCTAGTAGATATAACAGATGAAAATGAAGAAAATGAATTGCCTGCCTTTACTCAGCCAGGTATGTGAAAGAGAAACTGGAAAATGTAATACAATAGTTTAGTATATAATTTTAAAATTTTGCAAATTTCAATCATACTCATCTTGACTTCAGGACCAGAAGAAAAAAAAAGATTTTTTTTTCCTCAATTTAGATATTGCTTGAAAAATTGTTTCTTTTTATTTCTGTGGACCTTCATAGATTGTGTGTTTGTCTTGTTTTTGTTATATTTGTATCAGTTATAGATTGAAAAATTTTGCATAATGCAATCGAGCATTTATTCTTTTTTTATTTTTATCATTAATATTCAGGAAATGATTCTTAAAACTTCTTTTGAGCTTTTGCTGATTAGTTGGAGTAGAGTCTTAGTCTTAGCCAACCATGGCTTGAAATTCCATATAGAATGATATAATGTTCCTTGGTAGTTTCAGAGTTGTCCTATTCTATCCACATATGGAAAGCATGTTAAGTAGTGCAGATGATTACTACCAGCATCTCTCCCTCAATCTAAATTGTGGTAGTATATGTGCTATCTCCGCATCACCATTATGGATGTTGCAGTCATTTCCTAATGTTTATATGATCCTAATGTTCCCGTATTCCTAATCACCCATATTGCGGTCAATAGCCCATTTGTGTAGCTCTCTCGTGATGTTAGCAATTAAACCAAAACCAAATCTTTTATGCTTTTTTTTATCTGATTGTATTTCTATAAAAGGAGTGTGTTTAGTAAATAATACAGATCAATGAGAATGTTTGATTATTATTTAGATTTTTAAACTTGTAAGGAAGACAACAAAATTTTAACAAGTCATTAAAAAAAATTATTTATTTTTTATTTTTTTGCAATGAATGGCTCACAGCTGTAGCAACAATTATTGGCGATCGCAACGCTCGAATACGCCATCTGGAGAGAGACCGGTTTCATACCTTTGGCCCTTCCTTCTCCCTTCCCTCTCCTCCACTTTTCAGTTGTATAGAAATGTACAACAGTATTTTCCCTTTTCTTCATATTTTTCTTTTTATCAAATAAAAGTATTTTCTATAATTTCCATGATGCTTTTCTTTAGAACTATGTTCAATGTAGTTTTCAGTTCCATATGGTTTTCCAACTTAAAAGATTTTAATCTATATGAAAATCAAGAGAGAAACTAACGTACTTCCTTCCTCTCTGACTCTCCACACGCTATTGGAGAAAGCATGCAAAGTGTTGATATAGGTAGTGAGTTCTGCTCTACGCCACCCGCAGCCCATTTCGATCGCCAATAGTGACCACCATTTATTATAAATAGATTTTACAACCAATTATTGTTATTATCTATATTAATAAGCTTTTAAAAGTTGGTAGCAAATCAGTGAATGATTGAAGGAATTGGAGAATTTGTATGTAAATAAATAAAATTTAAAATTGTATAATTTTGTTTAATTAGTAAAAATATATTTTTTTAAATAGTTAGTTTTTTTCTGTAGTTTTCATAAGACATAAATGAATTCCTTCTCTTTAATTGTATGAAACATAATTCACAAAAAGCAGTGTCCATACATTTTATGAAAAATTTTAATCCTCATTAAATACTAAGAATTTAAGTTAGTTATTTTGTTACCTTTAATGCTATCAATAATAGAAAATAAATGTTTTGCTCATTAGACCAAGAGAATGTTTTAATTTTTTTTTATAATGAAATAAAATTTATTTAAAATTTAGTATTCTTATATCATTTATATATTATTAATTACAAAATTGATATATTAAAGTGCTTCTAGAACATTTAATTTAATTTAATTAATGGTTTTATCTAATTTAAATAGGATCTAAAAAATAAGTAATTTTTATACATGGTGTCTAAGCAACTATTAACCGAAAATAATATAGTTTATTGATTTTGAGCTATTCATATTTATATTTTATAGATCTTGCTGTTAATAAAACTCCACTTGGATTTAGACTGCTCTTGCATAATCCATGTAAGTTAGTACTTTTTTATGTGATTTATAAATTGTTAATTATAATAATTGTTAATCTAAACTAAAAAGTGTGTGATGTATTATAAAATAACTTATTTATAAAAATACATATACAATTACCTTCATCTAGTGTTATTCATATCAATTAGTTGTTACTTGTTGCCTAGTTTTAAAGTATTAACTAAAGTGGGGAAGCCATCCTCTCTGCAGAGGATTAAAATTTTGAATGCTTGTCTTTGAATTATCGTCGGGGATGTTTCCCAGGTCACCACCAATATCCCATTGTGCAGCTCCAATGTGTTGTACATAAAATGCTATTACTATCATAAGATGTGAGATTAAGTCAAAATGGTCTTGTTTAGCTACTATGTTTTGGAGTGTTAAATTATGTTTAACACTAATATAATGTAAATTTACACTGTTTTTAACTTATGGGGCATAATTAGTAAATTTTTCAAATGAATTTTGGCCAGTTGTTACATTTTTAACTGTAGCCACTTTTTAAAACATGTCACCACTTTTTTAAAAATTAAATGTCTAAAACAATAAAAAAAGCAGTTGATTGTTATAAAGTAAGCCATTTTTTTTTAACAAGTAAGCCTTTTTTTAAAACATTTCTCATATCATGGTAAACAATACAAGGTTTATTTCTAAAATGAAGAAAAGTGGTAAGGAACAGATGGGGAATAACTGTTATACGTTCCAGAATATTATAATATATTCATATTAATTTTGTATTTATTGAAAATAAGATAAAAATGCACATTTGAGGCATTTGTGTAACACCAAAAAAGTGGTGACTTGCAGATAATTTCTTCTCATCATTATATTTAGTCCCCTTGTGTCCAAAAGCTATACTTAATTTTTCCCTATACAATGACTTATTTACATGGATTTTTATCTTTATTATTTTTGCATGAATATAATACATTTATAATATTTCAGCCAGTCAGGCTGTAGAGACTTCGTTACCACCTTTTACAAGTGATACTCCTGAGGAATGGTGGACTTCCATCTCTGCGGTCTCAGGTATGATACTCTGTTCATCACTTTTGTAACAGAATTTCTAGTTTTGTTCATACTTTTAACCTACTGGCAGTTTTGACATATTCATTCTTAATACAGTTCACACTATTTTTTGACATCCCACAGTGGACTGATCGTAACGAAACGGTTCTCAGTCGAACACCGAAGTCAAGCATCACTGGCTGCGGTCAATGTGCGAGTGGGTGAACACTTTGATCATCTTGCCCAGCAACCGACGATGCGTGATATTGTTCCTCTTTAAACTGTTCTACTGTAAAGTGCTCGACTTCCTGCGCAGGTCGTTGGACCGCCAAAGCAGGGGATCAAAATTGTGATGACATGTCTTCGGATCATCCTCATGGATGTTTCCCAGTCCATCGCCAATAACTCTTTGTGCAGCTCTTGTGGAACGTATATAAAGTTCCTACCTATCTATTTTTTGGCAACTTTGGTTCAGGTTAATTATACCTGACCTTTAATCAGAAAAATGTGGTGTTTAATGTCATTTTTCTTCGATCTAATTCTAGATGGATAGGTGCTTTATAGCAACAAAAAAAAAAACTGAAGCTTTTTCTATGTACAGGGATTTTTGTGGTTAGAAATTGGGGTTAATTTTTTCACACGTGCAACCATTTGGGAGGGTAAAGAAATTTACTTTCGACGGACTTGTTAAAAAAAAAAATTATGTTGATTGCCTTTCATAATCAAATGAAATTTTTTTAATCAAAACACTTGAAATAGGTGTTGTAAACGTGGGTGACTTAATTTACCTCCAATACCATACAAAGTACGCCCTTGTCGTTTCAGGGTGTTTACTCTGAGATGCCAACTGCTCAGGATTCAGCAAAATATTTTCAAAAAAAGCACAGAGCTACAAACTAAAATGTTCAGATTTTTGGTTAATTTTGCCAACTTATAAAAAGGTTCAATTTGATTCAACTGTATCAAAGTGGTGTATCACATAAGTCATTGAATTATTTAGAAGTAGTGGTGAGTAAAAACCCAATGAATTGAATTTACTATACCGAGAATCATAATTAAAAGACTACCTCTTGAAAATATTTATCCACTGTCTGGAGCAGTGTCTCCCAAACTTATGACTTTTGTGTACCCTTTCTAATTTTTCATAATGCTGTGTACCACTAATACAAAATGAATGTATTTTTTACTGTAAAAAAATTGACTAAAAGTTAAAAATCACAACTGGCTGTTTATACCTCTAGTTATTAACTGTTAACTCTGTAAAAAATGGCCACTAGAAAAATAAGTAATCGTAAATTTTTATGGCTATTTTTGTTTTTAAATAAAATTTTGTGAAATTTTCTTTTGTTGGCAAGATATTTCGCATAAGAACATGTACCCCCGCTAAACTGTGCCCGTACCCCTGGAGGTACGCAAGGTGCGAAGCCAAATCTTTGAATCCAAAATAAGCACTTTTTAAAAACTTTTCAAGCACTTTACAAAAATTTTCAAGCACTCAAAAAATTCTTATTCAATCAATGATATTATTGAAAAACAAAAACTTTTTATAAACAGTTTTAGGGTAAAAAAAAACCAAAAAGAAACGAGCGTAAATCAAAACAATCAGTACTTTCCCACATCACCGAGTGAATTCAACTTGACCCTGAACTCAGAACAAAAGTACCCTTACCCCCTACATCAAAAAAAGTGTTAGAAGTAAAATTAAATAAACAAGAACAAAATTAAAAAGAAAAACATTTCATAAGGATCTGATATTTTCTATCCGAATTGGAGCACTCTGGTTTCGATTTCAAGTGTGCGCGCATGCTCAAGTCATAACGTGGGTACGACGTGAAGTCCGCGTGAATGATTATGTAGCAAACTCCCCATTTTTCATGAAATGCATGGGATCCACCAGATATCACTAAAGGGAGAGAGAAAATTATTTGGAAAAGCACTTTTTAAAAACGCCAGCTGAAAAAAGCACCTTTAAAAGCTTTTAAAAACAAAATCCCCTAAAAAGCACCTTTAAGTACTTTTTACAAACGCTACGCACCCTGGGTATGTGTACCACACTTTGGGAAACATTGGTCTGGAGCATACATTTAAGTTAGATCTCTGGCAGCATATTATTTTACATTTTATGTCTTGATGGTCCTTGGCATCTCTGTGTAATATGTCCATGGCATAATAAAATTCATATCTTGCCGCTTTAAAATCAATGGATATAAACATTAAATTACTTCCTCTCTTAAAATAGTGATACATTTCATGTGGATTAAATAAATATAGTTAAAAATAAATATTATTTTTCGAATATTTTCTAAAATGTGCACTAAACAATCGATCAATTAAATTATACCTGCCAATTTATTTTTACCCAAAATAATGCAAATATGTTGGTTACTACTGGTTTAGTTATTTACTGTGTGATTCATAACCCTTGAATGTAAAAGAAATCTTTATTTTCAGTGAATGATGGACATGAAAATGTAAAGCCTTCTTCTCTAGCAGATGTTGTTAAACATGAAGTACCCTACAAATTCAGAATATTTAGTGTTGTCCTCGGATATAAGCCAAGTTTCAAACATGCACATGAGCTTATCCGCATGCGTTGTCCCTGGTGTTGGTACATGTGAGTATGTCTTGTAAATTCAGTAGTTTACTATTATGTCATAAGCAACATCATTTTTAAGCATTATCTTTTTACATAAAAAATTATAATCTTTAAATAATGTAATAACTTACATTTATTACAATGTAGTGTTGATAATGTCAGCAAAGCACAATTCTGTTGGATGAAGTAAATAGTGCTTTATCTCTATTGTTAATGTATTAATCTGTTAATAATGTGAAAGCCTGATGTGAGGAGCAATGCATATTACAAGAATTCTGTTATCATTACAAGCTTCCAAGACACTCTCAAAATGCTAATCTAAAAAAATACTAACTTTTTATGTTTATAACAAAGTAAAAATTACCAGACTACTGCTATACCAATTTTTTTTTTTTAGGGAAATACATTTATCTTATTTTTAAATGAGCCCTTTTGCATGAAAAAGGGCAAACTAAGTCATATTTAATTATTAATCAATACAAGAAAGCGAAAAATGAACATAATTTCACCTTATTTATGTTAATATAAAGCCTTACAAATAAAAAATCTTCTGCTACTTTTAGGAATTCTCATGCATGATCTTTGGTTTATCTCATATCTACTATGCACCTATATTTTACTTTTTGACAATATTTTGTGTAATCAATGAATTTGAAAACTAATGCATGCTATTAAACTCGTATATTTTTTTATTACTGTTTTAACATTAAATATATATACATGTACATATACATATTTGCTTGTGATGACAAGCTCGCTTTAATAACAATTCAAGCTGCTGTTATCAATTGTCCTTATAATGGACTTTTATTGTATTTACTTTTTGAAATAATTTGCAAATAAAATCAAATTATAGATATGCGATGTCATAATAGGCATTACATACTAATCATTCTTAATCTAATTTTAAAGCAATTATTTAATTTTTAATTATATTTTATAAAAAGCAAATATAAATATTTTATTCTCTTCTTAACAATCAATGTAACAGTTAACTTTTTAATTCAATACATTAATTCACTGTGGCGACTAAATCAAACATCAAAATCTATTTATAACTCTTTATTCCTTAAATTACTTTATTTCTCTTACCACAAAAATTTTTCAGTTACAGATTATATTAATTATCACAGTGTTTTTGGCTATTTTATCATTTGATAAATTGCCAACTATGGATCTTTTCCCCTGCACCTAACTGTCTTTTTGGAACAAATCAATCAATTTGAATTTTTGGCGTTAGGACTGGGGTTTTCTCTCCTCAGTCCGACTGTTAATTAACTTAACAAAAATCTTCTTGAAAGATACTGAATTGAGAATAATGCATCTCTTCATCCCAATAAGCTAGCATCTTTTTATTATATGATATCGTTGTGGCCATAACGTATCTAGTAATAATATTTCTAAAAAAAATAATGCCACAATTCTTTTTTCGAAATAATTTTGTCTAATTCTCTGGAATAAATCCCTCTATTGTAAGAAGAGCATACGTGCCAAAAATCATTACTACTGCAACCAAAATCTTCACAAAAACTTCCATGAATATGTCTCCACCATAAAAACTGGAACAACTTCCATTACAATATTATTATTTTTTTTAAAACTTTTCTGGCTAGTCTTCTAATGCCTGTTAGAAAGCCCAAAAAAATTTTGTGCATTATCATTTAAACGGACTAAAATTATTGAGAAGTCAAAAAGATCAAATGAAGATTAAAAAGCAACAATAATACAGATAGGCATTTTTTTAAATAGAAAAAATTTAAATAAAAATGTATTCAAACACATTTAGAAGAAAAATAGTTAATGCATGTTTGTGAGCATAAAGTTTAAAGTCCCTGTAGAACAGAAACCAAATGCTAAAGGTGGCCATTGAAAAATTTCTATTAATAGCCAGTAGCCTCTCTGATCTCCCCTCTTCTAAAAAAGGGAGAAAGGAGCCTGAATATTGAAAAGTATCACATAGAGAAAGTCTCTCCATCTTCTGTTTTAGGTCAAACATTTCCTTTGATTCTCATAATGTAATTTAAGACTGATTTATAAATACTTATAGTTTATTTTATCCTTTTTATTTCTTTTTTAACTATCAATGATTGTATCATAATGAGTTTCATTCAAATAAGCTTTAAACAAACTCATTTGAAACACTGATAAAATTCAACAATCTCTTAACAACGGTAAGCTTTTCCCTCTATAAGTTTTTTTATTATTGTAATTTACATCTGATTTTGATTTTATTCAACTTCTGAATTTAAAATTGATATTACTTCGTTTTTCTTTGGATAGTTAAGTGAGTTTATGTGGAAAAAAAATTTTTTAATTAAACAAGAGAAAAAAAATTTTTTGTAAAAACTTGAAAGGGATTTAGAACAGATTAATCTGCATTTTTACCAATTTCATAATTTAAATTGTGATTCTAAAAATGTTTAAAAAAATTCAGGTTTGGAAAAACAATGGAGTGTAAAAGCTTTTTAAAAAAACTAGTATTAATCAAAGTTTGAGGTAAAACGATTATTTTTTTTCACAAACTTCAATATCATTTCTATTACTTAATTTCATTTCTTATAAAAATTATATCGTTATTAACTTTTTATAATCATGTAAAAATCATCAAAAAAATTATAAAAATAATCACATTTTACTGATTTTTAAAAATAGGTTTTAGATTTCAAGTTTTGAAAAATTGAATCCTAGAAGAAAAATTGACCACTATTTTTTTTAACTCTAGTTACCAGTGGCCTCTAGAAAGTTTGGTCTTTTAACTCATCTAAAAAGGTAGACCCAAATGAAAGATGGGAAATAGCTAATACAAGAACAGAATAAAGATATCCATATACTATTGGATCAAAAAAATTAGCACAGAGTTTATAATAACCTGGAAAACAAGGAAGGAAAATCACTGCAACAAAGAGAAGTTTTTTATACTCCTGAGGAAAAGATGGAATTTTTTTTAAACACAATTTTAGCATTTTGTACTCTGAGTACTTTATTATGGTGTTTGAACTACATAGTAATTCTATATAATTTCTAAAACTCATAAAATGATATGGTTACTAATCAAGATTAAAAAATTTTGAGTTTTATAGTGGAGACTTTTGATGTCACCGTATAGTTGTCACAGGAGTGCAAAAGATTAAACCTTAATTTTTTTCTTTTTCTATATGGGGAATACTTTTGTACTCTGAAACTTTCGGGCTAATCTGTATTTTTCTGTATCAGGAATACTTTTGAGAACTGAAACTTTCCGGATAATCTGTATTTTCCTTTTTTGTAATTTAGTTTAACATACCTGGTAAATGAAAAAGAAAGTGTAACAAAAGTTATCTGTAATTATTTCTTGACTGAAACATATTTTTAAAATGAGTTATTTTTTCACTATCAAAGAACTGATGACTTGCAACCTGAACTTGTGCCGCTGAAAGAACAAGATGGGTTATTTTATTTCCATTGCCCAGATTGCTTGAAAAATAGTAAGTCATTTTATTTATTGTTTTTCAAAAAGAATAGGTATACAAACATTTATAATACATGTATGAACTACTGTAGTACCATAGTAGTTCTCACTGTACAGTAGTTCTTACTGTACGGTAAGAACTACTTTAGAAGTTTTTCATAGGGAATAAAAGAAAAAACTTCTTAAACTAAAATTTTATTTTGCATGTAAGTTAAAATTTGGGGAAGAAATAATAATTTTTTATTATAAGTTTGATGTGCTGAAGATATGTTTAAGTTATAACATCATACAAATATTGAGTTACAGTTTCGAAGTTAAACTTAAATATTTACTGACTTAACCATTATTAAAGAAACTTATTTATCTAAATTCTTTTTATTTTATTTTTTTACATTAAAGGCAGATATTTCCTCTTTTAAAAAAGCCAAGCATACTTTAAGACTGCATAGAATTATTTTTTCCAAAAATCAATAGGTTTGGTCATGAGTTTCATTCCAAAAAGCTATTGTACTTTTTTTTCTGGAACTTTCCATGTTTAAAAAAAATTAGAGTTTAAGTAAACTTTTCACGATTGAAAAGTTTAAAAATAAAAAATTTTGAAGGTGTTAATTTTATATTATGGAAAACGTAGGCAAAATGGTAGAAAATTACTTTAACTGAAACTTCTAAACAGGTTCCACTGTGTCTGTAAAAATAGGTATAAAATAAATTATTGAAGCTCAAAGCAAACAATTCATATGTCAGCTTTAAAAACTCTATAATATAATTATTTTAATAATTAATTATTTGATAGTATTATATCACAAATAATAATTGCCTTTATGTAAATTCATAAAATAAAAAGTAATTGTGCTTCCTTCCAATCCATATGCTACCTTTTGGAAATTTGTTCTGGCTGTTGGCAATTTTTAACTTTTGTAGACTCTTGTTCTTAGCTGCATTTGTGGTTGAAAGTCATTACTGAACATAACTTGACTCTATAATCTCTTATTAAAAAAAAAGATATCTAAAATTGAGTGAAAACCCTATATAAATACATTTTTATTGATATACTTAAAGAAAAAAAATTTTATTTACTCAACTATTCTGTTTTTAATGTATAATAACATTTACATTAATTCATAGGTCACGAAAAAATCCTAGAATACACCTACATGTTTTCTTTGGAGATGCATGACGGCACTGGACCATCTGTTCTAGAAGTTAATATTTGGGGTGAAAATGCAGTAAGTTTATATTTTATACATAAATTTTGAAACATATTTTATTTAATAAAAGATTTGCTTAAGAACCAACCACATGTTGATGACTTTTAATTTTACTATTTTGTTGGTAAATATTTGATTTTCCATTCAAAATTTGAACTGTACAGTTAATCACAATGTCCAAAGTTTTTAATATGTGCTTGTATTCCGCAGATGACATTTTCGAAAGAGTTTCTCATTTGCCATAAAGAGCTGGCTAAATCTAAGGATTAAAATCCCCTTGCTGTCAGGCTATCTATGGGAGGTTTGTGTGGTTTTCCTCTCCATGCATGGGTGCAAGTTGGAAAAAAGGCCAAGACTGAAAATTTTTTGACTGAAGTACCTAACATGCACAATACCCCTCGACATATGCAAACTGTCTAAGAAAGCTTTACCATAATACATCAAGTTTAAATACTGTACAAAAAATATTTATTCATCTGTCTTTTGATAAAATAACAACAGGACATAAGAAAGTAGACCAATAACGAACGCAGACCTAAAAAATATTTTTAAGGACAGAAAAAAAAAATTCCGATTTCCGTCATACTTCCGTCCGCGGACATTTTCGAAAGACGAAAATCCGTCCCGGGGACGGAAGACTTGCACCCATGTAACTCAAATGCAACTTAGTTTCAGCAAAAAGTTTGCTAAGAAAGCTTATTTGATCCAGAGCTTCCAGAAGCTTGGCTCAAAATTGCTAAGCTACGGAGTTACACTTTAATAGAAATAAAAAAATGCTACCTATTTTTTAATTATTTTGTAAAAGAATATAAAAAAATTAGCACTAGAATACATTTGTGTTGCTTAAGTTGCAAATCAATTAGAAAAAACGGGGGGATATTTTTCCTTCTCAGAAGGTGTGGTGTTCCAACCTATTAGTATATAACTTATTCTCACTCTTTTTATCGTTAACAACCAATGTTTATCTTTTTTTATCCACCAAACTCACAAGCATATTAAATTCCCAGAAGGGGGCTGATCGGCAGACTGTAGGCATTGCATTACTTTAGGTGACAAGAGATCTAATTGATTTGCTTTTCTTTTTCTGAAAGTACAGTTGCCAAAAAATCATGGATGATTTGTACTTGTCTTTAAATCTTCATGTTATATGCTCAATGTCACATTCTATATTCAAAAATATTTACATTTCTACTCTTAGCTTATCTGTAATAGTTTTATGACTATGCAATTAATAATATTTTTAAATCAAAAATGGTACACATGTCAAATTACAGTGAAACACTCTGTTTGCCCTAAAATAACACTGTGAGAGGGCTGAATTCAAATTGTCTCAAATCATGTGATTTTGATTAGTTATTCAAATCAAGGAATTCAGAACAGTGATTTTGATCAATGATTCAAATCAATCATCCCTCTGAAATAAAAAATTGCATCTCTTTGTTTAATTTAAATGTTTTCTTTTTACTTTAAAGTTTAGTAGTAGTAATTATAAAATGGCCTCATAATTTAAAAGCGTTTCTATGAGTCTTAAGCATTTCATTATTTTGAACAAATACCTATTCCCTAGCAGTTAAAATTCCAACGTATTTTTCTATAAATCATCAAATATTTAGTGAATCCTTACTAAACAATTTAATTAAATCATATCTTTAAATCAGATTTCAATAAAATATCTCCATTCATATTCATTTCCCATACTTCTATGATATATTGTCTTCTTAATAATACTTTTCATTTCTTTTTCTTATTCCAGGTAAAATTTCTAAAAGGAATCCCTCCAGAAGAGGTTCTGAAAAATGCTGAAGCTGCTAGGGCAGTTTTAGAACTGTTATGGAGCATTTGCCCAAATTCTCGGCCTTTAAACACAGATAGAACTATTACCAGTGATTACAAATCTTATCCTATTTTAGATTGCTCAATAATGTCATACGCAATTTCTGGCCAAATATTTTACCAGCTGTTCGATACCATATTATTTTAAACTTTGTTGAATATATTCTCTGTAATTATAAATATATTTTTTTAATTAAATTAATTTTTTATATTACAATTGCTTTTTATTGTCAAAATAGTTCTATTTATTCTATGCCATCTACTCCAAAAAAATGTGTTCAGTTTACTTTTTGCAAATTTGGCCAAATCTTGAGTGAAGGTTTTAAACCAATAAATAAAAACCTTGGTCACAATTATAAATATTTGTTAATTCAAAAAAAAAAAATTACCCCCAAAATTTAAAAATGATTACCAGAAATTTTTGTGCATTCACTGTGGAGCTCGAATAGTGTGAGAGGAGGAACCATAACCTTATGCAAAATCACTCTAACATATTGTCTGTAGTCTGGTCTTATGACATGGTAATAAATCCTTAGGATATAACATTCTTATCTCAATTTTTAATGTATACTTCATTTTTATCGTTCTCCAGATTGAAAATCTTCATACTTTTAAAAAAAAATTATAATTTTATTTTACCCGAGCCAATTAATTCTGGAGGAATTTAATTTAAAGTACACATACAAAGCGAAATAAGTATATATATTTTTTTTCTAATTTTATAAAGTAAATGACAAATTGATAGGCAAGATTAATCTGTATTTTACAGTACTCTTATCACTATCACAGATTTTCAAGTGTTCTATACAATTTCCAAAACTTTATATATACTATCCAAAACTTTGGTTACTTGAGCTTTTGGATTAGTAAGGTTTTTTCTGCATATATATATAAGGTTGTAATAAAGTTAAGGTATATATTGATATGATGTAGTGTAATAATTTGTATCAGTGATATTAAAATTGAACTAGATTATAGGATTAAACTAAAAATCTTCATATTGATTTGAATTTATGCATTAACTATCAAATTTTATTTGTTCAATCATTCAACAATAATAAGTCATAGATTAAAAAATATTTTAGTTTTATATAATATTACCAATTATCTTCTGTGATCTAAAGATCCATGGACACGAAAACAACAAGTATCTTAGCACTCACAGTTAATTATGACATTAAATATTTTTCTTTTACACAACATAAATGCCATGGCTATAATGCTCAAAAACTTTTTAAATTTTACAGAGTTGAAAATAATGATTTTATTTCTCTAAATTTATTTCAAACATGGTTTAAATAATAATAACTGTGAAATTTTATTATTTGAATGCTATTGATAACGTTATAGTATAAATAAGAAAAAAAAGTCTTGAAAACTTCATATTGATATTGGATCATTTAACTAAATAATTTTAGAATTAATGGATACAAAAATGCTGATGAACCTTTAAATCAATCAATCATAATTAAATTGAATCAGGAAAGTTTGAAAGTCATATTCATTCAAAATTGATGAATAACCATTTAATTTAAAATTTGCAGGATTCATATTTAAATAAAATTAGTAATGAATCATTAAGTTTCTGAGGGGCTAAATTCTAAGGTATCAAACGATATAACGAACGTTTAATGCATTTCAGTTTGCAAGTACTGGTTGTAATGTCTAAAACTAGGATTAAAAAATCACACAATTCACAGTTTTATTTTAAAGGATGTGACATGCTTCTCTTTTTAGCATATTGCTTTGATGTTCTTTGCTTATATAATAAATTGTGAATATCAGTAAAAACACTGGTGTTAATAATTTTGAGAATCAAAACCCAAATAATTGTACTCTTCACAATAATGTAACTTTTTAAAAAAAAGTTATAACTTGGTTACTAAACAAATTAAGTTGCTTATATATTTTTTTTTTTGTTCAACTTGTAATTTTTTATAAGACTCATTTTGATTACATAAGTTATTGCACAATTCACGATAATATGGCTGATGAAAAGAATACTTATTGAAAAAAGAAGGTATAAAAATATTGTCAACATTATTCTAGTGAAATATTTGGCTTATTTTAGTCTTTTCAACCATTGATTGGTAATTCCAATACTTTACAAAACTATTAAACTGAAATCTATACATTTCATGATTCTGAGAAGTTTTTCTTGGACCTTGTTCACCACAACACTACTCATTGACAGTTTTTGTCTTTATTTAAAAAAGACATCACTGACGATTTATGCACCTCACTCTTCAAGTGCTGTTCGTAACTTTCAAGCTCTTGATAATAAAAATGACACAATTTACAATGGTATGATGTATTAATCTTTTCGCGAGCCTGGGTATCAATATAGGCATTAATAACATTTTTTTCAACGTCTACCAAATTATTAACAAAACATTCAATTCTCTGATGCCTGCTGTCTTTTAAATGTAATGCATACATATTATCAGGTGGGCGCCAAACAGCACAAAGTCTGCAATAAAATTTTGGAAGCACAAAATGAGGAGTAGCTGCTAAACTTGGAGCATTACTTTCTAAATCACTTCCCTGTTTCGTTGAAAGATATATTTTTAACTCTTTTATTCTTTTATGGCTCTCTCCAATTATGTGCTCCTTTTTATCAGTACACCAACAATTACATAATTCACAATAGTATGCAGGGCGAAATGAATTACTGAAGGTACATTTGGCTTTTTTCAGAGCCCTAAGTCTTTTAATATTTATACCATTTACTAAATGGGATATTTTAAACATAAATTTTTGCATTCTCTTATGAGTTGGATTTTCCAAATGCTGTTTATGTAATGTCATAGAATCAAAAAGCAAGTTACATAATAAACAAGATATTAAATTTGATGAATCATCAAAAGTCACAAAGGCATACGAATCACCGACATTCTCTATCTGTCCAACCTTGATAATTTTGCTAACAAACAATTCAACTTTCTTATAACCTTTGTTGAAACAAAATGAACATCTACAGAGGGCTCTAGATAATTCACAACAGAACGTATGAAATATATTTTTAGAAAAATGCATTTTTAAACAATTATATGAATGACCTTCTCTTTTTTGTCTGCACATGTCTCTCAATAACTTCACAAAATATTTATGAAAAGATCCTTCTAAGTGAGTATTATATGCATTGAAGTTGAAGCACCGGTAGCTACACAAAAGGCAAAAATAGAGTTCGGGAAATGAATCGCTGAAATTTTCAGTGGTTTCGGCTTGTCCATTGAAAGAAATACCTGTGGCCAGTGACGCAATACAATGCTCTTCACTCTTGATATGTTGGGTTACTCTCGGATAATTACCAAACGTCACCGAGCATGGGATGCAGGATAATTTATTAAAATTCCTATGATCTCCATTTTTCTCTAATTCTGTGAGAATCTCCACTTCTATTAACTCTATTGTGAGTGCATCCTGATTCATCTTGAAAATTGAATCTACCATAATAAAAAAATTGATGAATGAATATAAAATGCACATAAAATTATAGTAGTTGGAGATGCATTATAATTTCAATTGGAAAAGTGTAAGTAAAAAATTTTGTAGATTTGTACGCAAAATATTTTCTTCTACATTCGACAACTACCCAAAAAGATTTTTGAATATTTATAGTTTTAATAATAGCTACCAACATAGATAGAAAGAATTCAACAGATTTTACGAAATAATATAAATTTCATGAATTGTGCTAAATATTTTATGAGATTTTTATAGGGATCAAAATAGAAAAAACTGTAATATTTTCCAGTTATGATTAACATGGAGTGCTATGTATTATGTTAACTTATAATTTTGAATAGTAACACGCATTTAGTTTTAAACTGATCATTTTAACTTTCTTTGCAAATGAGGTCCATTTCATTATCTACCAGTAATATGTATTTAAATATTCAAGCAAGCAATATGATATTGAAAATGATAATTAATCATGTTCAAAAATGATATTTAATCAAAATTTTTTTAGGAAATTCAAAATTTTCAATTTTAGAGAATTTTCTAAAAATATACTAGAACCAGGAGAATTTTTTTAAAGCAGTGTACCAGAGAAATCTGGAAAAATCCAGTAGAGTTGGCAGCTAAGGTTTTACTGTTGGCACATTAAAAATCAGGACATTTTTGAAACAGCATACATACACCGTATTATTTTTAAAAAATTAAAAATGACAAACGGAGAAAAAAAATTTAATTTGTCAAAATTAAATTAATACTTATTATGCGAGACAAATTTTATCACAAAAGAATAATAAATTGCAGAATTATTTTCTTAAGAAAGGAAAGTTGTAACAGTTTTTTGTAACTTTTGTTATCGAGCACAAATCAAATCATTATAGACTGAAATCAATATGTGAAAGTTTTTTATTGTATCATTTTACTATAAAGTAATTCTCTATATATTGATTAATTTATTGTTGATTAGAATTATTTTCAAAATCAGAAAAAAGATATTAATCAGTAGTAGTAATCACAAAACTCCAACCTACAATTCATATCCTGGATTAATGTCTGAAAATGGGTAAGCAAATTTTTAATCAGGGTTGGCAAGTTTTTGACACATGACGGTTTTTACCGGTTTATACCATGGTTTTTACCGTCATGTCAAAAACGTCGAAAACTGTCAAAAACCCATAGTTTTGATAAAACTGTATTTGAATTTGAGTTTAACTGCTTATTATTTAAAATTAATTCATTTTTGGGCAATAAAATTAGAAAAAAAGTTGTTAAACGATATTTAAGAATAGATTTTTGCATTTTCCCAACATGATTATATCAAATCATACTATTTGAAGTAAAATATTGGGATACTAAACAAAATTTTAAACATTTCCAAGCATCATTTTGTTTGGCATATTACATTACTGAAAAGTGTCAAGTCATTCCTGACTTAGAGTTTGTTAGTAGTTACAAGTTTTGAAAGTTTTGTTTAGCTTATTTCTAATATTTAAGAAATGCCAAATTTTAAATTCTTCTTTTTAGTTCCTGAATTTATTAATAGTTCCAAGTTTTTTTGTTTGTTTGTTTATTTCTAACAATTAAGAAGTGCAAAATTTCGAATCCTTTGCAAATCAAGCTACGATAATGATAAAAGTTAAGTATCACTATTTTCGATTAGTATGTTACAATATTTCTGTATGAATGTATATCCTTCTCTAAGAATACTTGTATATAGTTGCAAAATCAATAGCAATCATTTACAACATTCATTTATAAAGGCAATTAAGTGAAAATAATATATTGTCCGCTATATGCCGTAAATTAAAGAAAATAGTAGGTTTTTGACGGTTTTTACCACTGTCATGTCAAAAACCAGTTTTTGACGGCAAAAACCCAACCCTGTTTTTAATGTTTAAATCTATATGTATATTGATTTATTAATTCTTATGAATATTTTTAAATTTAATATATTTTTACTATTATTACAGATTTTAATGTATTCTATAACCCTTTAAAAAAATTAATTCTTATTATATAAATATATCACAGAAAATAATTCTTATAATTTCTTATAATTTTTTCTTAATTCTAATTTTTAATTCTAGAAATATTCTTATAATTTTCCAGGAAATGGCCCCAACAAGAAAAAAAAAAATTATTTTATTATATTACCTATGAGCCTCAATGAAATATGATCCAAAATATTTTTAAGCTATACTTACTTTTTGTGCAACAAGTAAATAATTCTCTTAATTTTAAGCAAACTTTCAAAATCGGTTAAGCAAACACATTCCTCAGCATTCAACATAAGCCAGAATTTCTTGAGATGTCTTTTCTACAAAGTAACAATAAAACAGTCTACCAATTTATAAACAAATTTAATAGGAGTTGTAGGACTTAAGAATATTCTCAAGTCAATTACAATTTGATTTTTGTAATTAATTATCAAATTAATAATAAAAAAGGCCCATTTTTTTGCGTGCACATATATTTTTAAATGACTACAAATCTACAGATAAAGTTGAAATTCATAACAATTTTATGCTTCAAGTATTTTTGGCAGTAATCATAATGCCACCATGATATATATCATGTTTCTTTTATATGTTACATCAGCAAAGCATTTCAAAAATCTAAAACAAAGAATTGCCATTTACATATTATGTGGGTTAACATAAATGTTAAAATATTCATACCTTAAAAGTAAATAATTTTCTATTAACTAAAAGATAAAATTATTTATTATATATTTTTGCATTACCTGATAAAAATAATTTCATTTATAACATACAAATGAATGCAAAAAAGAGTTTAATCAAAGCAATTAGTAATTAGAAAAGGTGAATTAGAAGATATAACTCCTAGTAACCTGTAAACAATATGTATAGCGCAACATATTTTTTCATTCCATTTAATTTTACTTTACAAGCTTTGGTTATTGCTATGTGTTTGATGTGAAATGTAATCTCTTTAAGATTTATACAAATATTCTAGAAAATTAAAAAATTTAAAATTTGATATTCAAATAGATAAATGAAAAAACACAGAGAGCAAGTTCTGAGAATGTGGGCCTATGGAATTAAGTACAGGTACATTGAAAAACATTTATTTTCTCATTTTAAATTGAGATATTTAATGCATTCTGATTTAGAGACATTCATTGAGATTGTGGCAAACATTTTTACTTCAGCTTTAAAAGCAGACAACAAATTTTATGTTCATAGACTATCTCATTTATATTCAATGCATAGGGAATGTTGGTTTAAGTTGCTGATGCAATTTTCCAATTATCACTACTGCCTTGCAAAAACAAACTTATAGTGAACAACTAAAGAACTGATCTACAGAGTAAATTAAGAATTTTAAAATTCTACTTATAATGAATTGTTTTCTAAAATGGGGTAAATCAGGAAATATTTTTCCCACTCGTGTTAATTTTAATAATTATCTAATTTTCTATATTTTACAGTAAAATAAGTATAAAAATATTTCACTTAAATATGTTTACATTCCTACATATTAATTTGAACACTGAAACAGTTCTATTAAAATTTTATGTTCCAAAGAAAAGAATAACAGAAAATAAATAATGCTATTATCAGGTATGTAAAACAATCAGAGCTAAAAGATACTAATAACTATTAAATTATGCAACTTAGTCAGCATAGTTAAAGTTTGACTTTTTATGCAAGTTTCTCTCTCTTTAAGAAGTATATTTTTCATGGAAGGAAAACGAAACATTTTTTCCAATATCACAAAACTTCATTAAAAATATATGTCTCTTTAAAATTTTATTAAAGCTAAAAATTAGTACTTCTTCTTAAATTTCAAATATACCAAAATCTATTGCATTTTTCAGTAAAAATTTAAAATTAGGTGCCGCCCTTATATTGACGATTTTTATATCTTACAGGAAATAGGGGAAATGATTTAAGTGAGATTTTCTAATAATTAAAGTTCAAGGGAGAAATAACAATTGAATGAAAGATTTTATAATGAATAAAATCTCCAAGGTACAGTGCCTAAACCAAGGAGCACCAAACCTTACACTCAATTGTTTATTTATGTTTTTTGTAATTATTGATGTAATTGTGTAGAATTGAGATGAGCAGTATATCTACTGCAACCTTATTGATGACTCAATCCATAACCTAATGAACACTCCTAATTAAATAATATTAAAACATTTTTTATATTGAGCATGTATATCTTTAAATATTAAAAAAAAATTATATAATTATTTCAGAGCGTTCTCATGTTAAATACAATATTTACATATTGAAATTTGTGTAATAAAAAGCATTAAAATTTTCTTGAAACACTTCTAAATGAAGAGAATAATAATCTCCTTAAGAGGTAAAGTACATTATAAAAATACAGACAAAGCACACTTCTTTTATTGCACAAAATTACATTAATACAACTTTTAAGATTTAAAAAATGAAACAAAATATTACCTTTGATTAGATTGGTCAAAACACGCGGTGTTTTATTTTCTTGTTATTTTTTAGTGCGACGAGCTCGTTGCATAAGCTTATAGCTTTCCATCAATAATGCCTATCTATGGATTGTTGACCGTGTTAAGTTAAGCACTGATGGCGCTAGCAGTCAAAATTCGTCGTAAGACTTCCGGGTTATTACTTCCGATTGATTTTGACGCCTAAATTTGTAAAAGTAAACTTGTAACTCACAATATTAGAATTTTTTTTTAATTTACCTTTCAACGAAACAAATAACAAATTAATTGGGAGGACCCTCCAAACATGATATGATGCTACCCAGAAAATGGCAACCAATGATATCTTACACAATTATAACGAAATAAGGGATAACACTCAGAACGGGACAAACATTACACTTTTTTTTATGCTGTCCTAAAAAATTTCTTAAATTTTTTTTTAGGTTCAGAACTTATGAGAATTTGTAAATTGCAGAAAACTCTTATGAATGGTAAATTTTGTTCAACTTGAACAAAAATCACAATAATAAAACTTCCTAGAATATTAAGCCTGCTCACCCATCGCCTTGATGTAAGCATAACCTATAACACACTGAAAGTTTTCTATAGTTTGTTAATTGATGGTGTTTTCTACACAATAAATGTTATAAAACACTTTTTGCCTTGTCAACAATTTACCAACTTTGAAATTTTTATATAATGATAGTTTGTTAAAGCATCTTAATCTTTCTGCTGGAACGATAAGCCAACACTAACGTAGCGGCTTGCAACAAGAACAAACAGTAATAAACAAGTAAAAAGAAGCCAAATCGGGACTACCAAAAATGCGAGTTCTTTCTAAATGTTACATTCCTGTCTCCTCTTTTATCAATGCATCTATAAATAACTAAAACAAATTTTTATTTCAAACTCATCAAAATTACCTAATATCTTATAAAATACAGTAGATTTGAGCTCAGAAATTACATAATTTATTTCCATTCTCAAAAGGAAAATTATATGTTTGAAAATATCGCCTCTAGAGCTGTAGTAAGCAGATGTATACTATCTAACCGGAAGTAGAGCAGGTCAGAGCTCGAGATTGTTATTATTTACATTTATATCAAAAATACAATCCATAAAAATAACTCCCGCCACTACGAAATTTAAAGCAGTCTACTGCTATGGAAACAAGAAATAGCGCATTTCAAAGATCGGAGCTGTTCTCGACCTGTTTTAAATTATGACCAAACATCCTTAATTGAAATAGTTAAATCTCGTAACCATAGTCACCTCCGCTACTTCAGACGAAAGGCTTGGGGAGTATTTATATAGACAAACTATATATTTCTTCCAGTTTTAGGAAGCTTGTTATTGTTTACATTAATGTGTCCATGGTTCAGGCTTAACAACAGAATGTGGCACCAAAAAAACTACAAACGGTTTGTGGTTAGGAGTTGTAGTTGTAGTTCACTTACGTCAAACTAGAGCTGCACGATGGGCTATTTATTGGCAGTGGTGTGGGAAACATTCATGAGGATGATCCGAAGACATGCCATCACAAATAATTATTGACATTCCTTTTAGGCTGCAGAGGAGATGGCACCCCCAATTAGGTAGCCTGACGACCTGCACGATTTCGAGCACTTTACAGTAAAACGGTTTAACGAGAACCAATACCGCACACCCTCGGTCCCTACGCAGACTGATCCAAGTGGTCACTCACTCGCACACTGACTGCAGTCAGTGATGCTTGACTTCGGGGATCAGGCTGGGAACCATGTCTTAGCGATCAGTCCACAGCGGGACGTTTGTGGTTTGGAAGAAAGGATTGCGTTTTCTAGCGCTGCAGACTCTTTATCACCAAAATATCTGGGTTAGTGTATCCTGTGTATTTTGGGGCTATTTGGTTCAACGTGTTTTCACTGTGTATAATGTGCTCTCAGTTCAAAATGATAATTTGCTGGATAAACTTTAGTCTCCCTACTCTAACTAAATGCTAACACTCGCTGTGCACTGCTGGCAGCAAGAGCAAATAGTGATAAACTAGTCAAAAGAAGCTAACTCAGAGGCAAAAATGATCCATGTGACTTTTTTAACAATATGTCTATAACAATATACAGCTAATAAAAAAGCGGTAGCCCTGTATCCCCGTAGGACCCGGACCGGCCTAACTACAAGAGGGAAGTTGCTGAATGGTCTCAATGCTGTGTAGCATGTCAGAAAAGTAAGGTGCAACGACATGTGGTAAGTTCTCCTGGTACTTATCCCTTACCTCGTCAGCGATTCAATCATATTCATATTGATTTGGTGGGACCACTTCCTCCTTCTCGAGGTTATATTTATTGTTTAACGTGTGTGGATCGATTTTCCCGATGGCCAGAAGTTATACCTCTACGGGACATTAAAGTGGAGACAGTAGCTTTTGAATTTTTTTCCAACTGGATCGCAAGATTTGGTGTTCCTGAAAGGCTTACAACGGACCAGGGAAGGCAATTTGAGAGTAATTTATTCCGAGAATTTGCTAGCCTTCTTGGTATTAAACTTGTGCATACCACACCTTATCATCCTCAGTCAAACGGGATGGTAGAGAGATTGCACAGGCAATTGAAGAGTGCGATTCGTGCTCATTCAACAGATAGGTGGACTTTAGTTTTACCTTCAATATTACTTGGCATTCGAGCATCAATAAAAGAGCCTTTACAGTGTTCTGTTGCTGAGATGGTGTATGGTACACCTATAACTTTGCCTGGAGAATTTTTTTCTAACTCTAGAAATTTAATTAACAACGAATTTCTTGCAATTTTACAAAATAGAGTTAGGTCTTTGCGACCGTCTCCTGCTTCACAACATTGTAGGAAAAACGTTTTTGTTCGTAAAGAACTTAATAACTGTACTCGAGATCTCTTGTTCCACCTTATAGCGGACCACATCCGGTTCTAGCCAAGTCTTCAAAGCACTTCACCATACAAATTGGACGTCGTAAGCAGACTGTTAGTATCGACAGATTAAAGCCGGCCTTTCAACTCTCTGAAATAAAGATTAACCACGTGAGATTTTCCGTGTGACTGTCTTCCAGACTGCGCTGGGAAGCCTTGTGGCGTCGCAGCGGTAGCGATTACTATTGGTGAAGCGAACTGAAGTAGTGCAGATCTTCAGAGTATAAAGTGACGACATGGATGCGATAATTGCTTTTTCTTCCACGTATTTTCTTCAAACTGCTAGCTGTATCGACGAGAGCACGCTGGACGTGTGAAATGTTTGTTTAATCTAATAAATGTTTTCTTTAGTTGTTTATTAGTCTCAAGTCTTATTTCCGGAACACAGAATAGTTCCAGAGCATTCACCAGATGAAACTACAGGCTGCTTGTTCATTTTCTTGCATTGGGAGAGATTTCTTTTTTTTTTTTTGATGACTTTTATGAAACTTCTGTATGTGATGAAATCCAAATTAAGGAGAAGGATCTCACCGTTCGACTTGATTTCTTGTTATTATTAAAAAGACTTTTCAGGAGCCTATATCTGTTACTATTCAGTGGCAGATTAACCTCTATAAATAAATTGAATTTGCATGAATAACAAAATCTGTTTATTTCGGAATATTAATTAAATGTCTCGAAGAGGTGAACTTTTTAATATTGGCCTAACCAATCCAGTAAACGTGTCCAAAATCTTGTAAACGTGCATATGTTTACTGGAGATTTGAAATTTTTATTCAATACTGTAGCTGAGCTAAGAATTCCAAAATTTTAAGAGTCATATATTTACGCTTTTTTTTTCTAGATAAATTTTAATTATTATTTACATTAATTAATCCTTTTTAGTTATTTACGTTGATTCTGTTTGAAATGTTGATTAATTTTTTTCATGACAATAAAGAGAAAATTGATTAATAATAATTAATTGATTAATAATTGATTAATTCTATATCTGTATTTAATTCAATACTTGAAGAAATGATGAACTTATTGTTGTGTTTATAAACTAATAAATGTTACATAATAATTACGTGAAATAAAAAATTTAAAGAAAATGCTTCCTTTTTAATAAAAATTAAGAACGAGAAGCATACGTTAAAAATATGTCCTAATCAGTAACTTAGACATAATTGATCTGCAGATGAGATGCGAGTTTCACATGTTAAATCAAATGCTTCATCTCACAAAGGAACACAGCTTTGTTAGAGGGAAGTTTCTTCGCATTCAAATAAGTTTAATTTCAATTAAACAAGTTGGAGCCGAGATGGCTCAGGTGATAGAGCGTTCGCCTTCCAATGATGAAGTGAACCGGGTTCGAATCCCAGCAGTTGCTGGTCGATACAAATCCGCATCCGGATTGCTCTGAGTACAGTGCTGACGTAAAATATCCGCAGTGGTAGACGGATCATGGGTTAGAGTCCCTTTGCCGTCAGGTTAAACATGGGAGGTTCTCGTGGTCTTCCTGCACATGTAATGTAAATGCGGGTTAGTTTCATCAAGAAGTTCTCCACTAAGGCAAATTTCTCCCAATGCTTGATCCACGAGTTCTCTTGTCTTCTAGATTGGATTCATAATTACAAGGCTACAGAGGTTAATATTAGTAGTCGTAAATAAAAAAATCTTTTCCTGGAACTTAACTTAAGTACTCCTTGTTGACTTAAGTACTGTTCTGTCAGGTGATTGTATTCTGAGTTACAAACACCTTATGTTTAACCATGTGTAATTGTTCCTTTTTATTAGCTTTGTACCCCTACCGAAGATGCGACATCAATATCTCTTCTGATTGACATTTATATTCATTGTAATGTGTGTTTGTATTTAGTTCATTTCTAAGTAATGCTGTTTTCTGGATTTCATATTTAATGTTCTCCCTATTTGTTAAAACTCTAATTTGAAAATTTTTGAATATGTTTGCTTATGTGATTGAACTTTTGCGCGCACTTCGAGTTATCGGTGTTTCCCCGGATGCGCCTTCGCGGGGGTGAGGTTAAGCTAGTTATTAGTAGTCGTAAATCCCCCCAAAAAATTAGGTCGGCTGTTCAACAACGGTTATAGAATTATAAAATCAAACAAGTTGAAGAAGAGGGGTGTCCGTTAGTTGAAGAAGACAAATCTAGCATCAGAGTTAAATGAAGAATTTTTTTTTTCTAATTCATCTCAATTGCCCAGTGACAAAGAGATTTGATAAAATTCCTCCTTAAATCACTGCATGCCTTGTTAAACCTATGTATGTAAATATTTATTAGACAAGTGATGGTTAAAGAAAACAAAAACTTTTTTATTACTCATTGCAAACTACATATAAATGAAAAAATGTATACAGCATGATCAGAGAGACATTTGGTACTTAAGATCACTGTACATTTCAAAGTTGAATTAGATCAACATTTATTTGAAGTCTTAATAAATAAGCAAAATTTCTATAAACCGAGTTTTCCATAGAAATTATGTAAGTTTATTACATATTTCTTGGTATTCAATCCATCTCTGTCATACTAAATTTTTTTTAAAATCAGTCTCAGTCTAATTACTCATTGAAATGATCAGCTAGGAGCGCAATTAGACACATTTTTTAACTATGGACAGGGCATTCTTTAAGCGTGTTTTTGTTGAAAAACAAAACAATTTCCTTGAAGGTTATATACAACGACTTTGTGTATTGTATTGTTATCACACGGAAATTCCAGAAATTTGTTAACAGGGTGCATGTGGGCAAATTTTTCAAATAATAATAGTAATTCGATTGTTATACGAGTAAATTAAAATCTGAAGATATAGGTGGTAAGATTTAAATCCAAGCTGGTGCAAACTTGTCATTATAGCTGCAGTTTTAATTTAATAATTTTTTACAGCGAATAATTGTACTATTAAATTCATGTCTATTGAATCCTTTTTATTTGTCGTAATAATGAACGAGTTATTTCTTTATATAGTTATTAGTTTTACATAGCGGAAACGAAATAATTTTGCAACCAATTGTGAAATTTTTGCCAAGGATCGTAGGAATTTAAAAAAAATATGTATTTTCGTGATCCGCATGCAATTTGTTAAGAACCTATCTACTGAGAATTACTTTGCTATAAAAATTCTAAATTTTGGAAAAAAGTTGGCTCCCTATATATTTAAATTTTGCTAACAAAATTGCTTCACTAAAGAAGAATATGATGTCATTAAAAGAGAAAATTAGTTAAAAAACTTAAAATACAACAACACAATCTGTTATTTCCTGATTAAAATTTTCATAGGAAATTTTGTTCTGGAATTTCCGAAAGGTTTTAAAAAAGTATAAATAAGGACAAGAAATTCACTTTGCTTCAGTTAAGAATAGTGGAAACATTTAATCCAGTTTCGATGGATAATGTGCTCATAATCCTTTTAATTGCCTTATGAGTTTTACCTTTCAAGTGAGAATTATAGGTCTTTGAACAGGCACATAGAACAGCACATAATTTGCAATAATTGGACAACTTCAAGGATTTATCAGCATCGTTCTGGGCTTTCAAACTGGGACCAACAAGGGGATTGACGTGTACTTCCAAATTGGGACCAACAAGGGGATTCTCGTGTGCTTCCAAACTAGGTCCGACAAGGAGATTGTCATGTACTTCTAATCTGGGTCCAACAAGGGGATTGTCGCGTACTTCTAATCTGGGTCCAACAAGGAGATTGTCGCGTGCTTCCAAACTGGATTCAAGAAGGGGATTGTCGTGTGCTTCCAAACTGGGTTCAACAAGGGGATTGTCGCGTGCTTCCAAACTGGGTCCAACAAGGAGATTGTCGTGTACTTCCAAACTGGGTCCAACAAGGGGATTGTCGCGTGCTTCCAAACTGGGTCCAACAAGGGGATTGTCGTGTGCTTCCAAACTAGGTCCAACAAGGAGATTGTCGTGTACTTCCAAACTGGGTCCAACAAGGGGAATGTCGTGTGCTTCCAAACTAGGTCCAACAAGGAGATTGTCGTGTACTTCAAAACTGGGTCCAACAAGGGGATTGTCGTGTGCTTCCAAACTAGGTCCAACAAGGTGACTGTCGTGTGCTTCCAAACTGGATTCAACAAGGGGATTGTCGTGTGCTTCCAAACTGGGATCAACAGGTGGATTGTCATGTGCATCCAAACCGGGACCGAATTCATCTTTTATTTTAGATAGTCCACTCAATATCTGTTCAATTCTAATATGAACCTTGCTTTTCAAGTGCATTTTATAACGTTTCGAAGTTGCGTGTTGAATATTGCATACTTCACAGCGATGTGGTGAAGAAGACGACTTTTTGACATTATCAACTAATTTAGAATCAGCGGCAATTTGCTTTTGTTTCGTCTTTCTGCAATGCTTCTTTCCATTCAAATGACTTCCATAACATTTAGAACCAAAACACGAAATTTCACATAGCTCACAATAATATAAACAACAACCAGCCAGATTGAACTTAAAATCATTTAAATCTTCAGAAATATCGATATCTTCAGCATGTCCCAAGGACATTGTATTTATATATTGCTCAGCTCTTTTATGAGTTTTCCACATCAAGTGCTTTTCATATTGATTGGAATTAACCGAAATATTACACAACTCACAGTAATATTGCGAATTATTCAAATTTTCAGCATCTTTTACACTGAAACTTGCGTCAACATTTTCTTTTTTTCCTTGACCTATTTTCTTCATAAGCAGTAAAATCTTTTGATGTTTCTTATCATTCATATGTCTTTGGTAACCTTTATCATTTTTATACTGAATATTACAAAACTTACAATAATGCTGAAAAGGAAGTTTTGAACCATTTTTAGGCGTTTGTTCATTGAAACAAACATCTCTCGCATTTTCCACCTCTAATTGAAAAAAGTTGTTTATTCGTTGCACAATTATTCTATGACAACGTGTTTTAAAGTGCAAGTCATAAAATTTCGAACTGAAGGAATGAAAATTGCATACAATGCAGTAATATAACACAGGAAATGATTCAATATAATCTTCACAAATATCAGCTTGTTCATCAAAACCAATTCCGGTAGCTAAAACCATCGTGGCATGCAACTTACTTTCTGAGTGTCGGATAGCATTAGAAAGATTAGAAAATCCCCTTGAACATGCCACACAAGAAAACAAGTTGTTAATCTTTGAACTACCCACATTTGAATCAGCAAATGCGACATTTGGAGAAGTTTCAGTTGCTATTTGGACTGATTGGGCAGAGTCCGGAATAGTTTCAGTAACAATTGGGACTGATCCTGAAGAAACTGGATCAGTTTCAGTAACAGCTGGGGCTGATTCAGCATCAGACATTATAAAACCTTCAGCAGTAACAGCGACTGATTCAGAGGCTACTGTAACTGCAGGGATACTTTCAGTAGAAAAACCTGTTACGGTATTTTGATGTTTCTTGACGTTTTCCTGATGATTATCAGTCGATTCATGTTCGATCAGGCTTTTTATGCCTTTAAACTTTTCGAAACAAACTTCGCAATTCATTTTTCAAGTTCTGAAATAAAATAAAAAGAAATAAATAAAAAAATTAATAGCTTTTTCACATTTCAGATTGCTATAGAAAATTTTTAAGCCTAAAATAAGAAAGATAGCTTAATATATTTTATATTGACGTTTCGTATAGATTTAATACATCGTTGCAAATCTTTAAATAGCTTCACTTCAAAACAGCATTTTTCATAATGAAGTCGCAACCGCTCCTTTAATCGAATTTTCTTCAAATCGTAAAAATATACACAGCGTTTACCGTAATCACCACCTTTAATATATATTTGTAGAATCCTTTTAAAAATAAATACAGGCTTGGGTTCACAAATTAATATTCAAGCGAGGAAAAAAAAACACTATTGAAAATTAACAAGTCACTACGAAAGAAGGCAGAGTTGCAAGTTGCAAGCATCAAAACCTGCTTGATAGCCGGAGAGAATAGATAAGAGTAGAAAAGACAGTTATTATAAACATGTTAGCTGGTTACTAGAGCCAAATTTCATCTGGCAATCAAACTGGTTCAAATGTTCTTCATCCTATCTTCCTAACTACTGATTCCTCAGATTAATTTATTTTTACCTGCGCAGTGCTTAATTTATTTTTTTGCTTAAATATCAAACTGCCTCCTATAATGTATAGATACCTATTTTTTTCTTCTTCAAAATTCGTGATCATTTTTAAAATATGGAATTGAAGTAAAAAAAAATGCATGTTAACTTAAATTAATACGTATATAGATACAAAAAAAAAAGTAAAAAAAAAAAAAAAAAAAAANAAAAAAAAAAAAAAAAAAAAAAAAAAAAAAAAAAAAAAAAAAAAAAAAACCACTTCGGACCACAACTGGAAAAAGCTGGGCAATTATCAAACCCTGTTTGATTGACGGAGGAAACATAAAGGAATTATGAGATGAATATTAAAAATATTTCCAAGTTTTTTTTCCCCAATCTTTTTGAAGTTTTTCATTTCGATTTCATTACTAGTGATTCGATAGTATATTTGTTTCCCCTTAGATAGATCCCCTTATACCCTTATACATTAATTTTCTAACTTCAAAGTGCAGCATGCACTTTGAATGGATTGCAAAATTAAATATTACAGGTAGTGATTACGGAACACCATGGATCTTAGTGGCGTAGCTTTCAACTCACGTTTTTTTATGTTATATTCATTTTCTTTTTAGATGAATTAAATATTAAACGGGTTTAAGGAACTTGTCGTTCGATATGCTGTCATTTTGCTATAAAAAATATAAAACAACCTGCGTGCTAAGATAACAATATGCATTTCGATAATCCATATCAAAATGAAGTAAATAAAGTATGTACTTATGACGTTACAAATTGATGTTTAAGCTTGAAAAAAATAAAAAGATTGTCGTAATCAAATAAATTACAATCAAAAAGGCTTAGATTAAAAGCATAATAATCAGATATATTGCCTGATATAATTCAATCTCTCCCTGTTTCCTCCTGCAATCAAACAGGGTTTCTTATTTTCAAGAATACCTATAATAATCTTAATGTCTCCCTACTATCTTAATATTCCTAGTGTGCATAGTTTTTAATATAATTAATTCTAAAAGCATATATTGAAGGCAGAACATCTGTATTACCTCAATCTCACTTTTTTTTATGTCAAGAAGGCACATCATCACTATAAATGCTTATAAGGAAGAAGAAAAAAAGATTTTTTTATGTAAGTAAATTTATTTATGGCGTAAAATTTAAGGAGTGAATTGTCGCTGAAGGAAATTGTTCTTCCTTGATGAAAACTACTAAAGATTAAGTGCTATACTTGTTTTTCGATAAATATAGTCAATACGTAAATTTTTCTTAAAATAAAGTATATTAACTTTGACTAATGTCTTACCATAAAGAAATGAAATAAATTACTTAAGAATGAAAATAGGCTTTGTTTTAATTCATTCTTCTACCGAACGCCATTAGTTATAAGGACAAAAACCGACTCCCTTTCACCGACCGACTTCCCGTACACTCGCCACTTGAAGTCAAACACCACACTTATAGATAATTTTATTTCAACTTCTCTATAAGGTTAATATTGTTTGAGTAAAGTATTTTAATAAAATCGTCATATTGAATATTTTAATTAAATTGTCAGAAATTTATGCTTTGTTATTTCTAAAGTTATCTTCGACTTTAATTTTAAATTTTTTAGTGACAATAAATATATAGAGCTATCAGAAAAACACTTTTCAAAAAAAATGTATACTTTATTCGTGTATAACCATAAAATAATCGTTTTTCTTTGTTTGTTTGTTTTTTAAATATAAGGTTTATTTTAAAACTCTTATCTTTAGGGGAGTTTCCCCTATGAATAAAAACACCTTTAAGAGCATTTGATTGTTGTTCTATGATTTTTATTAATGTTATTTCACCTTGGAAACTGCACGATTCCCTTATAGGGGGAGTTTTTCCTTTCAGTTTAGAACCAATTAAGAAGAAGAAATTAACAAAGTATTTGATGTAAAAAAGTTTTCCAAATGTATTGAAGAGTAAGACTCAGCCTCATTTCATTACGAAAGAAACTGCATAATTCCTTTTTAGGGTGAAATTATAGTAGATTTTACAGAGTCATATTTAGGTTTAGAATACAAGAACTTGAAAAAAAAATTATTTAAATTAAAATCAGTAAAATGATGGTCTTTTAGTTATACTTTTTAGTTGTAAATCGTTTTTACTCAAAGTCAGGCTGATTACATTTTCCCCGTTAAATCAGGAAATTTTCCTTTCAGATAAATTTCTCCTACGGTCACTATATAAAATTACGGATCATCAGTGCATCATCCATTAAATTAATTTTATCGTACCGTAAACCGGGGCGAGTCTACCCATCCAGGGGCGAGTCTACCCATTTTAGTTTTATTTAATTTTCACTATTTTAAATTGCAAATAAAAAAATTTTTACCAANTGTTAAATCAGGAACATTTTGATAACAGTTTTTTAACAAATCAGAAGTAAAAATCAGAACTGATTTTTCATTCTACGATATTAAATTAAGATACTATTTGAAAAAAGAAATACTTTGAAAATATATATTATAATGATAACGTTTTAGATTTTTTTAATGTTCATTTTAAACAAAGTTAAAAACAATTTTAAAGAAATGTTTACGATACATACCAAGGGTCAACGGGAAATATCTACTAATTTGTAAAATATTGTTGTTCTAAGGTTTAAAATAAAACTTGACGGTTGTTTTTATACATTTTTTATCATTAGTAATTTTTATGAGATAAAAAAATAGATATAATACATTTTCCAGCATAAATCAAACATTGTTAGAGGGGATTTCCCTTTAAGTTGTATAAAAAACAAATTAGCACATGATATTTTTTTATCGTAACAGACGTTTCTTATCAGGGAAGTTAGTTTCCGTTTAGCTTTTAGTTCGATTGTATTCTTTATTTATCTTAACAGGAAACCTAAATTGCAAATTTTTATACAAATTATTTTGAATTTTTAAATTTGCTAAATTTGTCACTGGTAGTATTTATGTTTTACACACTAAATATACATTACTTATGTAATATACTTTCCTTAAGTAATATTAACACACTTATATCATTGAATCAGGTTATCTTAAGCAATAACTTTATGGGAAAACTATTGCCATTAAATTTTTTAAACAATCCTACATTAAAATAGCATTTGTATGTATGAAAATAATGTAGAAATACATTTCTTGAAAAATTAAACATTTTGAATTCTTGAAAAATTAAAGGATAAAATAATTTTAAATAGTTACTTTAATCCATTGTTTATAAAAAATTAAAGTGCGGTTTCATTCGTTAATTCGTTGGACATATACCAAAACAGTAAATTGATTTTTTTAATATCCTTCACACAATAAAATGACTTATTTATTTCAGTCATTTGTTGGGTATTATAAAATAAGCGTCCTATCTTTATACTCTTATTCTCGTTTGTAGACATCTAGAGATAATTACATTTTATTTATTTATTTATTATTATTTTATTGTTTTTTTTTCTTTTGGTGCTACATTGGCTTAGTCATCATCAATGTGTAAAATAGGCTCTTTCCACTTTTGGTCGGAAAAGTTATCTTTTCATGTATTTATAGAAAGCTTTTGCAAAATAATAATAATAATAATTTATGTTAATTCCTATCACTAGAAAGAGAAATCACTAGAGGAAAATTTAAACTTATTACTGACAGAGCTTTAAGTTTAGATTTGTCTTCTTCCTGCCTTTTTTAAAACTGCCCTAATAGAATTCCAACAAAATTATAATTTTCCGGCTATTTGTTAGGTGTTTATCATGAGGTTTCAACTTTTTCTAGTTTAGATTTTGTTTTAAATTTTTGTATCGTTTAAATCAAAAATTAAAAAAAATAATATTTAATTTTATAAACAAATTTATGTTTAATTTATTTAAATTTTTAAACATGTTTTTCTCCAAAATTTGTAATGTAGCTAATAAATGTAGATTTTGGAAAAGGTAATTAATATCAACAGCAATTTTAAGTAAAAAGGGAAAAAAGGGAAATTAATCTCTGTCCCAAAATTGACAGACGATTTGAAAAATCGATTAAAAAACGAAAGAAGATAGAAATATATAGTGTATAAAAAAAGAAGAAGAAAAAAAACACCCACCTTGAATAACTTTTGATTTAATGATCGAATCTTCGCGTTCTAGGACTAAATCTTAATGGTCCATGGGAGTGCTCTCAAATATGCTAATTAATTAGTGCAAACGATATTTTACGTTGCAAAATCAGACAAAAACCATTCTTTTTCTCAATGGATTCAAATTTTTGACCACCAAAATATAGGGGATAACCGCAATCAGGGAAATATGGTCCCTCTAGTTTGATCATCAGAACAATGCAAAGTTTGGACCCCTCAAAGATAATTTAATTTTTGGCGTATTTCCCCATATCTCCAAACTATTTAAGCCAATTTAAAAAAATTTGCTTACAATTATAAAATTAGCTTGTCCTTAGATAATTCCATTCAAAAAATGACGTTTAGTTAATATTTATGATTTTTATAATTTTGTTTAATAATAGTCGAAAAATATATAGTAGGTATACATTTTTGCATGATTTTAAAGAATATAATTTCACATGGCAAAATACAGAAGTTGAAAGCAATCGAATAGTGTGTAATAGTTTATGAGAAATCGAATTTTTTTCTTTGAAAATCGTATTTTAAAAATATGATTTCACAGGAACTATTCTGCCGATTTCATTCAAAATTTGTATTTTGCCTCCTGCAATTATATTCTTTAAAATGATAAAATTGTATACCCTATGATGCAAAATGTTTTCGACTGTTAATAAAAAAAAAATTTACTAAATGCTTTTTTTTTCTTGGAATTATCTTTAGATAATAGAATTTTATAATTGTGTGCAAAAATATTTCAATTCGTCTGAAAAGTTATCGCTATAAGGCGAAATACACAAAAAGTAAAATTAACAATAAGGGGTTCAAACTGTGGACTTTGGACTTCAGACCTAATTTCCCAAATTGCGGTTAACCCCCATACTTTGGCTGTCAAAAATCCTAATCCGTCGAATAAAAGGTATGTTTATTCAGAGAAAATGTGTTTTTGTGTCTGATTTCGTCACTTAAAATATCGTCTGCTCTAATTAATTTACATATTTGAGTTTACCCCCTCAAACCATTAAGCTTGAGTCCTGAACGTGAAGATCCGATCATTAGATTAAAAGTTATTCAGGGTGTTCCGTTTTTTTATTCTGCACATTGTACGTTTTTCTATGTTCTGCTTAGGAAACAAGTTTTATTGGTATTATGTTTTAAAAATATCTATAGCAACAGATGGCGCTGATGACTGCAAAACGTTAAAATAATCTTCTCTAATTAATGCCAGAACACTCTAACTGAAATATTTGTATGAGCGTCAAATAATCTAGTTATCAGACTGCAACAGGATGCAAATGAGGGTTATTTTAAAAGCTTGGTCATCTAATTTTTCGGTATCAGTTGATAAATATAGTAAGTAATTTTAAAATTTCAGAGTTAATTTCTTGTTTCCTGAGCAGAACGCATCAAACCGTACATTTCAATCTCCTTTATTATCTCAAATCATCCGTGATTTTTTGGGACAACCGATACTACGAGATACTCTAAGTATTTCAGGAACAGATATTTGCTATTAATTTGATGTTTCAAACAACCTGATATTTTAGACTTGAGGTATCCGGTAACAGGATACATTTATCATCTGAAATTAACAGGAGCTACCCTCTGCGTATCTGATGCATGATTCAAACACCAAGTCTTTCGTAAATAATAACAAAATAAAATTGTAAATCTTTTCATGTCATTTGTTTTTATTTAGCATTGCCCAAACATAAATAAAAGACACTTTAAACAATGCAATAAATAAATAAATAGATAGATAAATAAATAAATTACAAAAAATCAGACCTTGACAGTACAATCGTATTGATTTGTATTTTTTATATGAAATCGCTGTAAAAATAAAAAGATAAATATATAAATTACAAAAAATCAGACCTTGACAATACAATCGAATTGATTTGTATTTTGTAAATGAAATGGCAGTAATACGTTAATTTCATCGCAGGTAAAATTTTATTTAACTGGTACATAAACTACTCTATCTTGTTGCAGAGTTCCTACATCTAATCGAATTTAAGAAGTTACAACTAGCTTGTAAACTATCTGATTGATTGAGAATCAAAATTTACAAAGAAACAAAACCAAAGATTCCCCTTAGAGTTAAAGAGGAGTGTATCAACAAAGTATATTTTATCTGACAGAATCTTAAAATTGTAGATATGTATTTATTTCTAGATTCTCTTAAAAAATAAATTTATCTTAACAATTTAATATATCCATCATATACAATCTTAATAAACTATCCATACATTTTGGGACATAATTAGACTTCAAAAGCCACTTAAAAAAAAGTCTAATTTATGAAAAATTTAACAAATCAGTTATTGTCTGAATAATTTAGAAAATTTTGCAAACGAACCTAAAAATACAATAATATATTTTTTATTTGAAAATTTGGATTAGCAATATACAGGTGGTTATCAAAATAATGGAAACACCCTAGATTTTGAAGGAATCTCTGTTTTAAAGGAAGGTCGTAAATGTTCTCTTTATGAAGGTATCTTCTAACTGTAATTGTTGACACTGGAGAATCCAGATGCTGATTGAGCTCTGCTGTCACTTAGGCTGCAGTTGTTTTCTTTTTAGACATTACAATCCTCTTCAATACCCGTCGGTCTCTTTCACTCAGCTTCTCCTTCCGTCCACCATTTTGCTTTGCTGATCTTGTCTTTCCGCGCTGCGTGTATGCTGTCATGACTTTAGACGCCGTACCTCTAGAAACGCCTAAAAGCTGGGATGTTTCGGTCACTGTTGCTCCAACTAGTCGGGCTCCTACAATTTGGCCTCTCTGAAAATCTGTGAGGTCTGACATTTTGCGCTTCTGACAAAAAATCAAAACGCAGACAACTCTGCTAAAGCTCTCTCATACCACCTAATATATGTACTTTTTATATTAAAAAAAACTGGTCGCTAAGATTATATTTTAATGTTTATGAAGCGAATTCTTAAATGTCCCTTTGATTCACAAGTGTTTCCATTATTTTGATAATCACCTGTATATGTTACTGTGAATGATCGAAATTGGTGGTTGTTGACTTCCATCGGTGAATGTTTGCAATCACATAGTCGCTTTGGTAAATGTCCGATGTATATACTAGATCTAGTTAATTGCCACTACCCGGTATACATTTGCTCGGTATGCCCTACATCAATGTTTTTTTTAAGGTCAAGTATCCAATATACATTTAACCGGTTCTCTGTACACTGATGTTTCTCCTAATCTAACCTCAGCAGATATTAATGTGTCGAATAAATATAATAATATCAACGAAGAAATTAATATCAAATCGGATATAACAAATATATCGAACATTCACCAAAGCGACTATGTGAATGTTGACATTCACCGGTGAAAGTTGACATTCTCTTGATTTCGGTCATTCACGGTGACGTCATCAAAACGAAACTCGATGATGTTTAAAATTATTCGTTATTTCATCTGATACATTATTTGTTCAATATTTGATTTTAGTTAATTTTCAGAATGCATTCGTAAATTTTGTTTATGGTTAGTATTTCAGATGTCCCTATGAATAAAAAAAGGCTGGATGCTTCCTCACAGAAAAGTGCAATTAGAATTTCGAAAGTTCACTCACTTAACACCCTAAAAATGTATCAAAATGAGCAGTATCATGTAATAACTGAATTTGATTCTCAGCAATTTTTAACCATCGCGTACTATTTTATGCTTACATTTCAAAAAGTAATTTTCACTCATTATACTCAAATAAGAGAAAAATTTGTAGTTTAAAAATAATAATTAAAGGAATGCTATGAGACAATCTCTGCACATTTTTTTTATGAAAAAAAAAGTAAAGTAAAGAAAAATGCTTTTTGATAAAAAGCTTAAAAAGATTTTTTCTAGAATTTATAATGAAAATTATTCTAAAATAAGCATTTAAGTAAGCATTTTCTTTTGTTTAAAAAAAAAGTTATTTATTTAAAAAATAGTTTTAAAATTGAAAACACTTAAAAAATTTATTAATATAGCCTCGTGAAAAAAAGAAAAACTTATAAAAATTTAACCAGTTGAGAATAATCCTAATAAAGTAAATATTTGTAATAGTAGTCAGAATTAAACCTATAAACACAGATAATTTTTGCGTATAATTCTTATTTTTAGCAGTTAATTAATTTTTCTTAAAAATGGAATATGAATTTTAAAAAAAAGTATTTTTAAGGGATGGAAGAGCATATTTTTATAAGAAAGGGCAAAGAGGGAGCATTTATAGGGGTCAAAGGAATGATAGGACGGTCCGCACTTCTAAAAACGTTTAGGGAGATCAAAGCTATTTATTATTCAGATTTTATTTATCATTAAAAATTGGTGGTAATAGTTTATTATTACTTCTTATTTCATAAAAATACTGCGCCTTTTTCGTCAATCTAATTGGAACAGTTTTGAAACAACTTCTTAAGATATATAGAACTCTTATTCTAGGTAATTTTAAGGAAGTAGTTACAATTTCTATCCTTATTGGTTTCTATGTTCCACCAGTATGAATAATTATTGTTTTTTCAGTATTTGGCTTCTCTCTGAGTGAGCTTATTTCGATGAGCCTTACTATTTTGGTGCTGCTCATAAGGTACAGCACCATTGCAATAGATATTGCATATATCGCAGAAGTACTGTCCAAAATGTTCAACTATATCAGTATTTTTAACTTTTACATTCATCACTTTTATTGCGTGCTCTGTTCTCTTATGAGCTTTACTCCTCAAATGCTCGTTATAAGGAAGAGGTCCGTTGAATGTTTTATCACAAGTATTGCACTTGAAAACATTATTTAATTGCTCTCCAACTTTTGGTTTTGCACCAAGCTCAGCATTTTTAGAAACAGCTGATGTATTTCTATGATGTCGAGCACTAGCCATATGTTGTTTGTAAGGTTCTGGACCGTTAAACTCCATATTGCAAACTTTGCAAATTGAATTGCGAACGGTTGGTGACTGCTGCATCGTGATTTGTGGTGTATGGTATGGCAACGAGTGGTATTATTTGTGTAGAAAGATTTTATCGGGATTCTTTCTCCGATGCACAAATGTTGCTGAGTCTCGATTAGAATTTCAAAATTTCTGCCTCCAGTCCAACTGAAAAGGCGAACTCTGAAAGAAAAAAAAACCTTTGTCTATAGATTAAATCAGAATGAAAGTGGTTCAATGATTAGAGATAGCTGTGGTAAAAGAGTGATAAGCCACATATTAAGAAAATTTCATTCTCTTCTGTAAATATTAAAAAAACTGCTTGTTTACAAGCCACAGAATTCTGTAACATGTGTGACAAGGAAATCTAATTGTAAACCAAGGTTTTTTTTATTTTATTTTATAACCGTGGGGGCATGGATGATAATTGTCCTCAAAAAAGTTTGTATCAGTTTCTTCCCCAAAAAAATACTTAATAACTTAAAACTAAAAAGTTATCTACTTCTTAAAAAAAATTAATATCAAGTGCTCCAAAAACACTGAGCTATTATAGTGTGTTTTAGAATGTTTATCAAAAATGAAGTCTACATTTTTAGACAATGGGGAAATACATTAATAAATAATTAAATATATAATTAAAAAATTCATTACTAATAATTAATATGGGAATCATAAACGAAAAACTAAAACGCTATCGAAATTTGACAAATAAGCATTGAAGAAGGAGAGATTGAAAAACTTGTTTGATTGCCGCAGTAAACTGTAATTAATTAACTGTAACTAATTATTCGAAACGCAGGAGTTTCGAATAATTACCTTTTAATTCCTGTTAGATTTTGTCCTTATCTCACTTTAATCTTTTAAAACCTTTAATTCTGCTTTTCTCCCGAAATATTACGTTTTGATGGATTTGTTTTCGTATCTAGGTACTCTTGTTACCAACAAAAATGAGATAAGGGTTGAAGTTAGGAACAGACTTTTGATGGTTATTAAGTGCAACTTTGGTCTGAGAAACCAATTAAAATCGAAACTCCTCTCCAGTCATTGGTTCAAAAGTAAATTTATACAAAACCTTAATTAAACCAATTATTCTATACGGTAGCGAGACCTGGGCAATTAATAAAACAAAAGAAAAAAGATTACCCATTTTTGAAGAAGAAAATTCCTTCGGTCAATTTTTGGAGCAGTTAGGAAAATAATATTTGGAGAAGTTTATATAATCATGAGATATACAATAAATATAGATCGCCTAATATTTTGAGGGTTATTAAGACCTACAGGATCAGATGGGTGGGGCAAGATTTGGACCTAGTTAAAAAACTTACTTTTTAGAAAATTGAAGGAACTAGAAGAAGAGGGAGACCAGCTACAAGATGGTTGAACAGAGTTGAGAAGGACTTAAAATTGTTGAGAATAAACAGGTGGAGAAATCTAGCTCAAAGCCTGGAAACAACTAATTGAGAAAGCCTTGGCCTGCACTAGGCTGTACTGCTAACGAAGAAGAAGATAGATTTCTTTTCATAGCTCATAAATTTATTTGTTACAATCAATTGTAAACTTTTATTAATGTTTGATAAGGATTCTAAAAGTGCATATTAAAAGCGGTGATTTCAAAACTCTCTGCATAGAGTCAGTTCCAAAACTCAGAATATACCAGCTTTGTATTTTTGCGAGAGTAACATTTTCACCTTTTAAAAATTTACAAGAAAATTTGGATTTCAAATTTATTATGAGGTGAAATTTCGGGATCAAATCCAAGAATTAATTTTGTTCATTATTTTACTGTAAGATTTGTTAAGGCTGTAATTTGCGAAAAAGGTGCGGGCTGGCTAACGTTAACAATAACAAGAAATTTTTAAATGTTTGTTTTGACAGTCAATAGATAATTTTATACGCGAGTAAGCTTATAGGAAGTTCAATGACCGCTTCTTAAACTATATTTTAAGAGCATTTGTCAAAAATGAAGTTAAAAAATCTTATTAATATGTGAGCCACGAATTCATATGTAATCCAGGATAAATATAATAACGCTAAAGCGAAAAGAATAACGCTTTCGAAATAAGTTGAATCAATAGTGAGGAATGTTGGATGAAAAATATCAAAACCAGTTTTATTGCCTGATGAAACTTAAATGCAATTCTAATAATTGCTTTGTAGCTGCTCTCCTCAATTTCCTCTGGTTATCGAACTGGTTTTGGTGCTTCTCCTCCCACCTAGATTACGATAGCGTTTGCCCCCCCCAACCCCCTGAAATTATAATTAACGACTCAGCGCATGAATAACATTTTGAATTCTAATTTAAGAGGGTTTTTAAAATGTTGGATTAAGGATGGTTATTAAAAAACTTAGCTTTCTATTTTTCATAATAGCAAGCATATTTTTCTGGCAGCTGTGAGCCCATTCTCACTAAAAGCGATCTGACTGAGATTCACAACATCTCGTGAAGTAGTTAACGTATTTTACACAAGCACTTTTCAAGGCCCCGTTGTTCGAAAAGACTCTAAACCACATTTATAATAAAAAATAACTTAGTTCCTGTAAATTTAATCACGGTGTTTTAAAATATGTCTCAAAATTTTTTAAGTTTTATAATGAATTATTCGTAAAGAGCGAAAATTTGATAGTTTGCAGTTGACAACGACAGCTCGAACTTTTTTTAATATCTCAATTCACTCTCCAAATTTTACTTATATATAGTATTAGAAGTTTTACCCAATCCCTAGGAGAATATTAATATTATTTCTGAGTAAATGCTGATTTTAGATTATATATTTTTACTTTCGTAGGTGTGGTTAGAATTTTAGGTACTTTAAGACATTTGTTAGTCGAATTACTTTTATTTCATAAATTTTTTTATTGCCCCTTCTAAAATCAAAACATATTCCTCTCAATTCCATATGAAAAAAATATAAATATGCATTTCGATAAGTATGTATTCGATATATTTCGATAAATATGCATTCGATCTAAATATGCATTTCGATGTTTTAGAGTTTTGTTAAGAGATACTAAAATGAAACTATTAAAATATTTGTTACTATTATAACTATATAAGAGTAGGTTTTCTTGTATTACGGATCTTGAAATATATGCTTAACAGTTAAATGAAACAAAAAATAATTCATATAATATAAAGTTAAGAGCTAATAGGTTCAAGATTAAATTAGAAAACAAAATAATTAAACTTGTTAGTTTCAGAAAAAAACAGTTATGAAAGAAAGAACCTCGAGAATAAAATATTTATTTCAAAATAATTGTTGTTTTAATTTATGATAAAAAAAATTGTTTGAAAATTCTGTGCTACATTAATCTTGGGGAGGAGTAAATGCGCAATAAAAACAAGATTCCCATTTTTATTTCAATTTCATCTATTTTTCCAGTTCTTTTTATAAGCAATGATTCTCTACACTTGCTCTAAAAATAATATTACTGCATAACAATTAGAGAAGTTAATTCTGAAAAATTAATTTGTATAACATTGAAATTATGCAAAAACCTTAATGAGAAAAGAGTTAACTCACTATATCTTTATTAAATATTGTCATATCTTTATTGAATATTTATGAAAAAGGAAAATATTACTGTAAATTCATTTTAATTATTTTGCAACTCAACTAAATAAATTTGGTATTGGGATTTATTAACAGAAATAATTTAAACTCAATTAGTAGTAAATAACCATATTTTACTTATTAATATGTGAACAAACTATCTATTTTCAACAGTGTTATAATTTTCTACGTTCGTTTTCAATAGTGTAATTCTACATAAGCTCATAAACGTTGGAACCAGCTAGTTTTGAGGTAAGTTAAAAAATAAAAAAAACTGTTATGACAGTCATTCAAGTAATATTTCTGTTGTCATAATTACAAATATTTTTCTACATGATTTTCGCAATAAAATTATTTTTTTTTCTACAAGACATAACCAGAATTTAGCAGTCCAAAACTGCTCTCGACTCCGAGACCTCAATTCCGTTTTTTAATTATTAAATTTTACGACTGAAAATTACGTAAATGTCTTTCGGAGAATTTCTCTGAAAATTTGAGACATGAGAATTCCGTTTTTTAATTATTAAATTTTACGACTGAAAATTACGTAAATGTCTTTCGGAGAATTTCTCTAAAAATTTGTGACATGAGAATTCCGTTTTTTAATTATTAAATTTCACGACTGAAAATTACGTAAATGTCTTTCGGAGAATTTCTCTGAAAATTTGAGACATGCACATATATAAAAGAAAGCTATAGAGATAAAACTTACCGAAAATTAGACTTTAAAAACTTTAAAATGAAAGCTCTGGCAATCGGTTTCCAACGCTTCAGGTAGAAAACTCGTGATAAAATCATATGAAGAGTGTTTACTCTCTGAAGCTTCTTGAAACAAAAATAGCTATTTCGGGGATTTCCCGAGACATGTGATGACGATAACTCATCGTTATTTCATCATAAACAAAAATATGTTAATCAGATACACTTGCCCGCGGGTCAGCTAAAATAATGTTTTTTTTTTCCTTTCAATTTTTTAATTCATTTTGCATTAATTTTTTTTTCTCTCTTTACTTTTTTGTTATTTTAACGAAATTATTTGTAAACTAAACTTTAATATTAGTTTTCAAAAAATTTTACTATTATCTGCAAATTGCTTAAAAATCTTAGAAATTATTAAAATGATAATATTTAAATAGTACTGATTAAAAAAAAATGAATAAAGCAGGAGAATTTTTTTTCAAGAAAGTTTTCAATTAATTTTGGGTATCCAAGTAGAAAAAGAATAAGTTTTATGCTGTTCTGAAGAGTATAGATGCCCGGAACGCGATTTTCCAAATCAGCGTCTTTTAACGACCTGCTCCCCTGAACTATTATTTAGCAATCAAATTTGCTCGAAAATCATATTTGTAAAAAATACTATGAACGCAATGCCATAAAAAATATTATGTGCAACTATAACTACAACAGTTAGTTATGAGAGGTTATACCCTTCAGCCAAATCGATTAAAGTTATGAGAAATTATATCATATCGCGAGTATAAAAATCTATGGTTAATTAAAACAATATTTAAAGTGTATTTTAATACCTTGTGTCTTTCTCATTGATTCAATTTTTTTAAATTGCATTGTCAAATTATGTTTAAAAAGTTGATTTTTTGAATTCAAACTTTAAAAGAAAAACATATTTGTATTGATCTCAATCCTTAAATGCTTGTATTTTTATTTTTAATAAATTAAATTCGAAAGCAACCGGGAAACGGGGAGGGGGGTTCAGGGAGAAATAAAAACATCGATTTATTTCTGTTTTACACCTCCTTGAGTATTACAAATATACTACGTATAGTAATATTTCAAACAAAAATTTTTTTATATAAAATATTGTTATTTAACATAATTACTTTTCATATAAATAATCGTAATTCGTAACATCCGCCGAAATAAAGTGGTACTCAGAAAGCGCTCTAACAATGTAAGATAAAACTTAATTTTTTTTTTCGCCGGTAGTTTTAAAAATAAAAAATAAACTAGAACGAAAAAAATCCTTGAAATATTTGATATTCTTGGTTAAAGCTGAAACTCGGATAATCGGGACTCTACTGTGTGTGTAAATATATATATATAAGAAAAAAAAAGAAAATGAAGAAAATTAATAAGTTTTATTTACTGCGTATAAGCTGCAAGTATATAGAATTCGTAAAATAAGTTACAAAAATATACGAAATC
>NC_092205.1:19769170-19791153 GCF_043381705.1 Parasteatoda tepidariorum
TACAAAATGACTGATAACTAAATAACTATTCAAAATTTTTAAAAGGAAAAAAATACTTCTTCATTATGTCAAAACACAATTATGGGCCGAGTTTCGTGCCCGGGCGAGGCTTCTGGGGCGATATATTGTGATTACAGACACACACACACACAGCCGCGTTTATTATTATGTATAGATTACCGCACAGAATAAATGCACATTAAAAATTGAAAAAAAAATTTTTTTTTTAAATTTTGAGGAAAATATCAAACAACTAATTAAAAAAAAATGGGAGAAAATCCAAATTTGGACAAAATTAAAATTAAATAGATCATGTCGGTGAAATGATCGTGTGGGAGAAAGGAGCCAGTTGGCGTAGTGATTGTGTCGGCGAAATGAACCGTGTCAGCGAAGTGAGTTTACAAACTGGCATTGGCGATATGATCTGTCGGTGAAGTGGTTGTCGGCGATATAAACACAGCCCTTCAATTAAACTATTGTACAAGTATAAAAACGATTGCCCTCTCTGTAAAATAAATTAGTATTACTGTACATAATGAGGGGGGAAAAACTGATATATAAATGAATGAAAAGGGAGAAAAAGTTTATTTTGTATTATCAAATGAGTTGAAAATATGATTTTCGGTGGATTAAATACGCTAAACCAATAGCTTTTTTAATTTTCATTAAAAAGGAAATATTTTCTTTAATTTTTAAATTTTTATTTCATTTAATTACTATCCAACATTTATTAGTTAATAAACATAACAATAAGTTAATTATTTCTTCAAGAATTGAATTAAATACAGATATGGAAAATAATTAATCATTTTGCACTTTATTGTCATGAAAAAAAAACTGAAATAATATTTTAAATGGAATCAATGTTAATAATTAAAAAGGACTAATTAATATTACCAACAGTTGAAATTTATCTAGGAAAAAAAAAAGTAAAGCCGTAACTCAAAATTTTGAAGTTCTAAGCTCAGCTTCAGTAGTGAATAGAAATAGTACGTTGGTGTTAGTATTTAGTTAGAGTAGCAAGACTAAGATTATTTTGCAAATTATCATTTTGAACTGAGAGCACAATCTACAGAGTGAAAACACGCTGTGCCAAATGGTCCCAAATTCCCAAAATACACAGGATATTGTAATCCAGAAATTTTGGTGGTAAAAAGTCTGCTGCGCTTGAAAACACTATCCATTCTTCCTAACTCCAAACGTCCCGCAGATCGTTAAGACAAACAAAGTAAATCATGAAACCGCACTTTAACTTTTTTTTTAATGGATTGAAGTAAATATTTAACAGTATTTTATTCTTTAATTTTTCAAGAATTCGAAATTTTTATTTTTTATGAAATATTTCTGAAACTATTTTCATATATATGTTACCGGCAAAGTATGAAATCCGACATTGTATAGAATGCCTAAAATTAGCCGGCAAAGTATGAAATGATTTATATTTCACACATTTCCTAGGCATTCTATAGAAACCGGCAAAGTATAAAATACATCTCTGATTCGTCATAATGTCATTCAAAAGTGACAAATTCAAAACGTCATCCGATTTGATTTTAATTTGTTCGTGGATATAATTACATTAATACTTACTGACGATGGATTAGAAGAAACATCAGTGTTTGGAGTATCGGGCAAATATATACCGGGCAATAGCACTTGACCGTACGAAAACATCAGTGTAGGGTATACCGGGCAAATGTATACTGGGCAGTGGCACTTAACTAGACCTAGAATATATTTCGGACATTTACCAAAATTCTAGTCATACTAGGTCTAGTTAAGTGCCACTGCCCGGTATGCATTTGCCCGGTATACCCTACACTGATGTTTTTTTAAGGTCAAAGTGCCATTGCCCGGTATACATTTGCCCGGTATACCCTACACCGATGCTTTTTTAAGGTCAAGTGCCACTGCCCGGTATATATTTGCCCGATACTCCAAAAACTGATGCTTCTTCTAATCTATCGTCAGTAAGTATTAAAATTTCAAATAAATGTAATTATATCCACGAAGAAATTAATATCAAATCGGATGTAATAAATATTTCGGACATTCACCAAAGCGACTATGTGATTGTCAACATTCACCGGTGAACGTCATCAACCACCAATTTCGATCATTCGCAGTAACATGCACGTCATTTACATAATAACCTCATCAGGACGTTTATTTCATACTTCGCCTAAATAGCATTTGTCATTCTATAGAATGCCTAGGCATTATATACAATGCCTAGGGAAAGTATGTTATTATTCTCACATTTCATACTTTGCCTAAAAACATCCGACATCCCATACAATGCCTATAGGCATTCTATACAATGCCGGCGTTTCATACTTTGCCAGTAGCATATACAAGTGCTATTTTAATGTAGGATTGTTTAAAAAATGTAATGACAATAGTTTTCCCATAAAATTATTGCTTAAGATAACCTGATTCAATGATATAAGTGTGTTAATATTACTTAAGGAAAGTATATTACATAAGTAATGTATATTTAGTGTATAAAGCAAGAATATCAGTATCAAATTTGGCAACTTTAAAAATTCAAAATAATTTGTATTAAAATTTGCAATTTAGGTTTGCTGTTATGATAAATAAAGAACACAGTAGTACTAAAAGCTAAACGGAAACAAAACTTTCCTGATAAGAAACGTCTCTTACGATAAAAAAAAAAAGTATCATGTGCTAATTTGTTTAACTTAAAGGGAGATCCCCTCTGAAAATGTTTGATTTAATCTTGAAAATGTATTATATCTGTTTTTTTATCTCACAAAAATTACTAATGATAAAAAATGTATAAAAACAAACTGCTTCTACATCAGGTTTTACTTTAAACTTAGTATTTTATTAGTAGATTTTTTCCGTTGACCCTTGGTATGTATCGTAAATCTTTCTTTAAAATTGTTTTTAACTTTGTTTAAAATGAACATTAAAAAAAAATCCAAAATGTTATCATTATTATATATATATTCAAAGTATATCCTTTTCATATATTATCATAATTTAATATGGTTGAAGGAAAAATCAGTTCGGATTTTTACTTCTGAATTGTTAAAAAACTGCCATCAAAGTGTTTGAAACTAAGAAACGATTCTCTTCAAATGTACTCACTGTTAAGTTATTTTGGGAAAATTTTATTCAATGAATATTTTTACCGTAATTGCATTCGTAATATTTTTATTATATTTTTATTATAATTTAAATGAATTTTCCATAGTTCCGATAAATAATTCCGGACCAAATTATGGTAAAAAGTACAGTAAAAACGCTATTTTAAAAACTTTTTAAAATTGTACGTGACTGAAAAATTTTATGAAACAAGAAATCTGATATACTGTAATTTTTACAGTAATATTTATTGTTCTGTAGAATCAGAGAATATTTACCTTATAGAAAAGTTGAAATAAAATTATTTATAAGTGTGGTGTTTGACTTCAAGTCCAAAGTGTACAATTATAAAGGCAGTCAGTTTTTTGTCCTTATAACTAATTGCGTTTCATAAAAGAATTACTCAAAACAAAACTTATTTTCATTCTGAAGTAATTTATTTCATTTTATTATGGTAAGCCATTAGTCAAAATTAATATACTTTATTTCAAGAAAAATTCACGCATCGACTATATTTAAATTGAAAAACAAGTATTGCACTTAATCTTTAGCAGTTGTCATCAAGGAAGAACAATTACCTTTACCACCATTCACGCCTTGAATTTTCTTTTTCTTTTATAAACATCTCTTAAATATAGTTCAAAACATGTAGTAAAACATACAAAAGTAAACATGTGTGCGTTATTTTATTTATGCCATAAATAACTTTACTTACATAAACAAAACCTTTTTTTTTCCCTTCCTCATAAGCATTTTCTAGTGATAATGTGCCATCTGTACAAATAAACAAATAAATAAAATATGAGATTGGTATTACAGATCTTCTGAGTTCAATATATGCTTTTAGAATCAATTATATTAAAAACTATGCAGACTAGGAACAATAAGATTGTAGGGAGACATTAAGATTATTATAGTTATTCTTAAAAGAAAAAAGAAAAAATATTAATATTATCAAAACAACGAAGGTAGGATTACAAATGCGAAAACCTGTTTGATTGCCGGTGGAAACAGGGAGAAATTGAATTCCATCGGGCAACGGATCTGATTAGAATGTTTTTAATCTAAGCCTTCTTGACTGTAATTTATTTAATTACGACAATTTTTTGTTTTTTTTCAAGCATAAATATCAATTTGTAATCTCATAAGTACATACTTTTTTTACTTCATTTTTGATAAGGATTATCGAAATGCATATTGTTGTCGTTGCACGCAGGTTGTTTAACATTCTTCACAGCAAAATTACAGAATATGAAAAGACAATTACCTTAAAACCGTTTTATATTTAATTCATTTAAAAAAAATGAAAGTAACATAAGAAAACGAGAGTTGAAAGCTACACCACTGAGATACATGGTGTTCCGTAATTACTACCTGTAGTATTTAATTTTAAAATCCTTTCAAAGTGCATGCACATTGAAGTTACAAATTACAATTTTAAGGGGGATAGAAACAAAGCTAATATCGAATCACTAGTAATACAATCGAAATGAAAAACTTAAAAAAGAATGGAAAAAAAACTTGGAAATATTTCTAATAATCCTATCTTCCTGACTAATGATTTCTCATAATTCCCTTCTGTGTCCTTCGTCAATCTAACAGGGTTTGATGATTATCAGGCTTTCTCTAGTAGTGGTCCGAAGTGGGTTTTTTTTTTTTTTTTTTGTATCACTGAATTAATTTAAGTTAATGTGCATTTTTTTTACTTCAAATGCATGTTTTAAAAATGCTCACGAATTTTAAAGAAAAAAAATATGTATCTATACATTATAGAAGGCAATTTAATATTTAAGCAAAAAAGTAAATTAAGTGCTTTTGAAATCTGAGAAGTCCTTAGTTTGGAAGATAGGATGAAAAACACTAGAACCAGTTTGATTGACAGATGAAATTTGGTTCCAGTAACCAGCTAACATGCTTATAATAACTGCCTTTTCTACTCTTATCTATTCTATCCTGCTATCAAGCAGGTTTTGATGCTTGCAACTCTGCCTTCTTTCGTAGTGACTTGTTAATTTTCAATAGTCTTTTTGTTTTTTTCCCCCTCTCTTGAATTGTAATTTGTGAACCCAAGCCTGTATTTATTCTTAAAAGGATTCTACAAATATTTATTAAAGGTGGTGATTACGGCAAACGCTGTGCATACTTTTACGTTTTGAAGAAAATTAGATGAAAGGAGTGAGTGAGACTTAATTATGAAAAATATTGTTTTGAAATGAAGCTATTTAAAGATTTGCAACGATGTATTAAATTTATACGAGACATCGATATAGAACATAGTTATTTTTCTTACTTGCCTAGATTTTGGCCATTTTCTATAGCAATGTTAAATGTGAAACAATTATTAATTTGTTTATTATTTTTTTATTTCAGAATTTGAAAAATGAATTGCGAAGTATGTTTCGAAAAGTTTAAAGGTATAAAAAGTCTAATCGAACATGAATCGACTGATAATCATCAGGAAAACGTCAAGAAACATCAAAATACCTTATCAGGTTTTTCAACTGAAGGTATCCCTGCTGTTACAGTAACCTCTGAATCAGTCGCTGTTACTGCTGAAGGTCTCTTAATTTCTGATGCTGAATCAACCCCAGTTATTACTGAAACTGATTCTTCAGGATCAGTCCCAGTTGTTACTGAGGCTATTTCGGACTCAGCTCAATCAGTCCAAATAGCAACTGAAACTTCTCCAAATGCTGCACTTGCTGATTCAAATATGGTTAGTTTAAAGATTAACAACTTGTTTTCTTGTGTAGCATGTTCAATGGAATTTTCTAATCTTTCTAATGCTATCCGACACTCAGAAAATAAGTTGCATGCCACAATGGTTTTAGCTACCGGGATTGGTTTTGATGAACAAGCTGATATTTGTGAAGATTATATTGATTTACTTCCTAGGTTACACGCCTGCGCTGTATGCATTTTTTATTCCTTTAGTTTGAAGTATTACTACATGCACTTAAAATCTCGTAGTCATAGGGAAATAGTGCAGAAAATAAACAACTTTTTTCAGTTAGAGGTGGAAAATGCGGCCAATGTTTGCTTCAATGAACAAACGCCTAAAAATGGTTCAAAGATCCCTTTACAGCATTATTGTAAGTTTTGTAATATTCAATATAAAGATAATAAAGGTTACCGGCGCCATATCAAGGATCAGAAGCATAAAAAATTTTTACTGCTTATGAAGAAAGTAGCCCAAAGAAAAAAAGAAATTTTTGACGTAAGTTTCAGTGTAAAAGATTCCGAAAATTCGAGCAATTCGCAATATTACTGTGAACTGTGTAATATTTCGGTTTACTCCAACCAATATGAAAAACATTTGATATGGAAGACTCACAGAAGAGTTGAGCAATATATAAATGCATTGTTCTTAGAACACGCTGAAGAAATCGATATTTTTGAAGATTTAAATGATTTTGATTTCCACCCGGTTGGTTGCTGTTTTTACCATTGTGAGCTATGTGACACGTGGTGTTTGGGTTCTAAATGTTATGGAAATCATTTGAATGGAAGGAAGCATTGCAGAAAGACCGGACAAAAACCAATTGCCGCTGATTCTAAGTTAGTCGATAATATCAAGGATTCATCTTCTTCACCACATCGTTGTGAAGTATGCAATATTCAATACGCATCTTCGAAATGTTACGAAATACACTTGAGGAGCAAGGTTCATATTAGAATTGAACAAATATTGAGTGAACTATCTAAAATAAAAGATGAATTCGGCTCCAGTTCTGAAGCTCACGACAATCCGCCATTTGAGCCTAGTTTTGAAACACACGACAATCCCCTTCTTGGACCCAGTTTTGAAACACACGATGATACTGGTAAATCCTTGCAGTTGTCCTATTTTTGCAAATTATGTGATGTTCGATGTACTTGTTCAAAAAGCTATGATTCGCACTTGAAGGGTAAAACTCATAACAAAATTAAAAGGATTATGAGCACATTATCCATCGAAACTGGATAAAATGTTTTGACTAACTTTAACTATAAGAAAGTGAATTAACATTTCCTGTCCTTCTCTTATACTCTTTTGATACCTTTCGGAAATTCCAGAGCAAAAATTTCAAATATAACTTAAATCAAGAAATAACAGATTGTGTTGTGGTACAGTTTAGTTTTTAAACTAACTTTCGCTTTCGTTGAAGTCATTTTCATCGATCGTGAGGCAATTTTGATTGCAAAAGTTAAATACATAAAGAAATTGGGACAATGTATTGAAAGGCTATCCTTTATTCCAAAAGTTACAATTTTAATTTCAAACTAATTCTCAGTATCTACCTATCTAGGCATACTTTACATATTTCATGCAGATCGCGTAAATACATGTTTTTTAAATCCCTACGATCTAGAAAAAATCTCAAACTCAGTCGTAGCGAAACTGTTACGTTTCTACTATGCAAAACTAAAAAATAAAACTCATTCGTTATTACTACAAAAAATAAAAATCAATACCTATTTAGAACTACAATTTTTCGCTTTAAAAAAATTTTAAACTGAAATTTCAGCTACAATGACAAGGTTGCACCAGCTTAGATTAGATATCCTATATCCCTTAATTTTAATTTACTCGTATAACAGTCGAATTATTATTATTTGGAAAATTGGCCCACATGCACTCTGTTAACAAGTTTCTGGAATTTCCGCGTGATAAAAATACAATACACAAAATCATGGTATTACTTTCAAGGAAATTGGTTTGTTTTTCAACAAAAACTCGCTTAAAAATGCCCTGTGCGTTGTTAAAAATGTGTCTTATTGTCCTTAGCTGTTCATTTCCATGAATAACAAGACTGACACTGTTTTTTAAAAAAATTTAGTACGACAGAAACAAATTGAATATCAAGATATATGCAAGCAACTTTCATAATTTTATGGAAAACTCAGTTTATAGAAATTTCACTTATTTATTAAGACTTTAAATAAATTTTGATCTAATTCAACTTTGAAATGTACCACGATCTTAAGTACCAAATGTCTCTCTGATCATATGTTGAATACATTTTTTCACTTATATGTAGTTTGCAATGAGTAATAAAAGCGTTTTTTGTTCTCTTTAACCATCACTTATCTGATAATTTGTAGTCGTAGTTGTAGTTTTATTTACGTAGCACTTGAGCTGCAAAATGGGCTATAAGAGACGGTCTGGGAAACATCCCTGAGGATGATCCGAAGACATGACATCACAAATAATTATTTACATTCCTTTTAGGTTTAACGAGGCATACAGTGATTTAAGGAGGAATTTTACCAAATCTCCTTTGTCTCTGGGCAATTGAGATGAGTTAGAAAAAAAATTCTTTAATATTTAACTCTGATGCTAGATTTGTCTTCTTTAACTAACGGATACCCCCTCTTCCTCAACTTGTTAGAATTGAAAAGAAACTTGTTTGAAAGCGACAAAATTTCCCTCTAACGACTCTTAAGTGCTCCTTTGTGATATGAAGCATTTGGTTTAATCAGGTACATGTGAAACTCTCAACTCGTCATCGGGTCAACTGTGGCTAACAAAGTTACTGATAAGGAGACATTTTTAACATATACTTCTCACTTATTCCACATTTCAAAGAAACTATAAATTATGCTACATGCTATATATTACAAAATTCAGCTTTACTTTTTAACTGAAGTAAATTAAGGACATCTAGCGAATATTTTATGATTATTAATATCTAAAAACATAAAAGTTGTTCAGAATTCGTATGTTTGAAAAGAGAGTTTGTTTTTGAGTTTAAGTATTGTATGCTCGACGCTTACCTATATGCTTACCTATGCTTACGTATGCTTACCTATTTCTAATTACAAAAGCAGTAGATGCATTGAAAAATTTACGGATTGATTTGATAAATGAAGCAAATTTTATGGGAAAACAACTTTCGAAGACAGAAGAAGCTCATCAATTTCGGAAAATCAGTATGATGGAAGTAAATAATGAAATGAGTAATAAAAAAATCTTAATCATTTTTAAATGAGTTTCCCAATGGCTTTTTCATTTTTACTTTTTTGATCTGAAAAAAAAAAGTAGTTAATGACCATTAAAATATCTACATAGATTATCTTAACAACCTATTCTTTTTGGTTTCATTTTTCAATGCATCTACTGTTTTTGTAATTAGAAATAGGTTTCTTGTATGTCAAATGAAAGTCCCTCATACCGTTAAAAAATATTGCATACAAAAATATTTTGGATAAAATATTAAGCCTGCATAAATAATTCGAAAATATTCCTGTTTAAACTCTTTTAAATAAAATAAAAAATAATTTTTGTGATTGGAAAAAAAGTCTTCGACTAATCAAATGACGAAGTATTTATGATATTTATAATTATTGAAGACGAACAAATTTTAACCCTACATTTAGCTTACATTGTTTAAAAATGACCATTTTAATTTTTTGTGTGGTTATTTTGGCATCGGTGCTGTCGGCACAAGGGACGATAGGTATATGACCCCTTCAAAATTTAGAAACATCAAAATATCTCTCCTTATATTTCACACAATTAAAATTAAAACTTTCAAAATCATCCTTCATATAAATTTAGCTAAGGTAAAAATAAGGTAAGAAATTTAAACTTTAATCATTTTGTAGATGAAAGGTATTTTCGTCTCTTTTCTTTTTTATTAATTGCAAAATTTTGAAACTTTTTGGTAAAATGTATCTTATATTCGTCCCCTCTCGAAAACTAGAAGCCTGAGACGCTTGTATTTGGGGACAAATTTTCTGTACCATCTCTTGGAGATTTAAATTAGTGTATTGATCGGTTATTTCTTCAAAAATAATACAACTTTTTTAAAAAGTGTATTTAGTTCGCGTGCAAATACCACCAAAGTTGTTTTTTCCCCCAGTGTATATGAATCCTTCCATATGAATTCCGTTTTTGGCAATACAAAGAATAAGTCTTCAACGGGGCAAATACAAATTAAAGCAATATTTAAGACATTTATATAAAAGTTACTGAGGAAAATTTTCTGCCCGTACGTATGGCACATACGTACGGGCAGAAAATTTCGTTGTCGTTGAACAATGTATTTTGTAGTTGAACGTAGTAGTTGAATAAATTTGTAGTTGAACGTAAACGGCCTATTTAGGCACGTGTGAGCTGAATAAAAAGTCAAAATTTTTTGGTTTGCAATAATATACATCATGAATAACATTATATTTCTTCAAAGAAACCTACTTCCTTTTATAAATATCGAAATTATTTGCAAAAACAGCCGTAAACTGACTGTTTTGGCCCAATTGTGTTACTGAGTAATGCACTCCATCCCTACCAAAAAAAATGGCAATTTTAATTTAATTTACTTATTTGTTTACTTATTTGTGAATTTTTTAGTCATGGCACATAAGTAGAGGAACAAAATTTTAGTTTGCTAACTGGGTCTGGTTGAAATCACCGTTAGTCACTTCAAGGTCAGATTAATTTACCGACAACATTTCGCCCTTCGCAGACGCCATCACTTTGCCAACAGCTCATTTCGCTCAACTTGATCATTTAACTGACACAATCAATTTAAATATGATTCATATTTTCAGACTGACTTCCTTTATTTTTTATACAGATTATTTAGGCTGCGAACCATTTTGAAATTATTGGCCATGAGGGATTTGATATCGCGGTAATGGTAAGAACGTTATTAACTTACTCGAAAATTTGATTATTGCTGAAACCTACAAAAGCATTTATTAAGTATAAACACTGTAGAGATGTTCTAGGTTCGAAATAAAGCATGTTTCAACTTCAATTTTTATTTAAATTTTGATTTCTAAAATATCCTTGGTTAAAAAATAATCTTGTTTCTAAAATTAATGCAAACATGTTTAATTAAAGTTTCATTTGGAAGATTTTTTTTAGTAAAAATAATAATTTTATTGAAGAGAACTGTTCTGACAAATAATTCCTTTTAAAGGTGAAGCGAATCACAGGCTTCTGTTCTGCATATAATTTTTTATAGTTCAGCATTTAATTTATTATTTCATTATTTTAATTTCACTTTATTCATTTGAAATTTCACTGCTACATTCACATTTCAGCAAACTGTATCGGTTAGGAAACGATTGTTTCTATAATGAAATGTAAGGCTACGCTGCATCTAAACGTTTACGATAATATTGGTTATATTATAAAAAATATCGATTTGGCGTGTTGTATGGTCTAAATAATAATTATTAAAATTGTTTTTCTGTAACTGGTGTAAATACTTTATTAACAATGTCGGTGAAATGATCCAGTATCGTGTTGGATCGTGTTGGCGAAGTGATTGTGTCGGCGAAATGAACCGTGTCGGCGATGTGACAAACTGGCATTGCCGATATGATCTGTCGGTGAAGTGGTTGTCAGCGAGATGAACACGGCCCTTCAATTAAACTATTGTACAAGTATAAAAACGATTGCCATCTCTGTAAAATAAATTAGTATTACTGTAAATTATGATGGGAAAAAAACTGATATATAAATGAAAGAAAAGGGAGAAAAAGTTAATTTTGTATTATCAAATGAGTTGAAAATTTGATTTTAGGTGGATTAAATACACTGAAACCAATAGCGTTTTTAATTTTCATAGAAAAGGAAATATTTTCCTTAATTTTTAAATTTTTATTTCATTTAATTACTATGCAACATTTATTTGTTAATAAACATAACAATAAGTTGATTATTTCTTATAGTATTGAATTAAATACAGATACGGAAAATAATTAATCATTTTCCACTTTATTGTCAAGGAAAAAAATGAACTAACATTTTAAATGAAATCAATTTTAATAATTAAAAAGGACTATTTAATATAAACAATAATTATAATTCATCTAGGAAAAAAAAGTAAATCCATAACTTAAAATTTTGGAGTTCTAAGCTCAGCTTCAGTAGTGAATAAAAATTGTACGTTAGTGTTAGCATTTAGTTAGAGTAGCGAGACTAAGATTATTTTGCAAATTATCATTTTGAACTGAGAGCACAATCTACACAGTGAAACCACGCTGAGCCAAATGGTCCCAAATTCCCAAAATACACAGGAAACAGTAATCCAGAAATTTTGGTGGTAAAAAGTCTGCAGTGCTAGAAAACACTATCCATTCTTCCTAACCACAAACGTCACGCAGTGGACTGATCGTTAAGACAAACAAAGTAACGCATGAAACCGCACTTTAACTTTTTTTTAAAATGGATTAGAGTAAATATTTAACAGTATTTCATCCTTTAATTTTTCAAGAATTCGAAATTTTTATTTTTTATGAAATATTTCTGCAACTATTTTCATACATACAAATGCTATTTTAATGTAGGATTGTTTAAAAAATGTAATGGCAATAGTTTTTCCATAAAGTTATTGCTTAAGATAACCTGATTCAATAATATAAGTGAGTAAATATTACTTAAGGAAAGTACATTACATAAGTAACGTATATTTAGTGTATAAAACATGAGTATCAGTATCAAATTTGGCAACTTTAAAAATTCAAAATAATTTGTATTAAAATTTTCAATTTAGGTTTATTGTTATGATAAATAACGAACGCAATCGAACTAAAGGCTAAACGGAAACTAACTTTCCTGATAAGAAACGTCTGTTACGATAAAAAAAAATATATCATGTGCTAATTTGTTTAATATGCAACTTAAAGGGAGATCCCCTTTGAAAATGCTTGATTTGATCTGGAAAATGTATTATATCTATTTTTTTATCTCACAAAAACTACTAATGATAAAAAATGTATAAAAACAAAATGCTTCCCGTCAAGTTTTATTTAAAACCTTTAGAACAACAGTATTTTGTTAGTAGATTTTTCCCGTTGACCCTTGGTATGTATCGTAAATCTTTCTTTAAAATTGTTTTTAACTTTGTTTAAAATGAACATTAAAAAAAATCTAAAACTATTCAAGTCAGAAAAGCACTTAATGTATTGCGGCAAGCTTCAGAACAAAGAGGAGGAAATATCGAACACTATAAAAACTTCTATAAACTCTCAAATGATGTTGAAAAGTTAATTTTAAATACTGCAACTCAAGCAACTATTGATCGGTTTTTTGCAAAAAATTTGTAAATTTAATCTTATGTAGGGTTTTACTTTATTAAAATAATTAAATTAGTTAAAATAAAGCATTAATGTTGTCATTATTTTAGCTTTTAAAGTGTGTGTATTTAGAATGTATCGTAAAAAAAAAATTTTTTTTTTTCAAATGTTGAATCACCTCTTAATAAAATCAGCCGCTTAATAAAATCAAAAGAGCATAAAACGAAAGTGATTTTAATAAACGGCGGGCACTATATCTTTTTCATATATTATCATAATTTAATATGGTTGACTGAAAAATCAGTTCTGATTTTTGCTTCTGATTTGTTAAAAAACTGTTTTCAAAATGTTTGAAACTTAGAAACGATTCTCTTAAAATGTACTCACTGTTAAGTTATTTTCGGAAAATTTTATTCAATGAATATTTTTACTGTAATTAATTCGTAATTATATTCGTAATATTTTTATCTTAGTTATATTCTCATTATTATTCAAATGAATTTTCCATAGTCTACATAGTAAATAATTCCGGATCAAATTACGTTAAAAAGTACAGTAAAAACGCTATTTTAAAAACTTTCTAAAATTTTACGGAACTGAAAAATTTTACGAAACAAAGAAACTGATATACTGAAATTTTTACAGTAATATTTATTGTTTTGTAGTTTAATAAGTATTATTGTAAAATCTGCGGTACGAAATTTTACTTTAAAAATATATTTTACGATAAAATAAATTTGATGGATGATGCACAAATGGTTTCATTACTTTTTACCATAATTTGATCCATAATTTTTTATAGTGACCGTAGGAGAAATTTACCTGTAAGAAAAATTTCCTGATCTAACGGGGAAAATTTAATCAACCTGACTTTGAGTAAAAACAATTTGCAACCAAAGAGTATAATTAAAAGACCGACATTTTATTTATTTTAATTAAAAAATTTGCTAAGTTCTTGTGTTCTAAACCGAAATATAACTTTGTAAAATCCACTGTATTTTTTCTCTAAAAAAGGAATTTTTCAGTTACTTTAGGAATGAAATGAGGCTGAGTCTCATTCTTCAATACACTTGGAAAACTTTTTTTATATCAAATAGGTACTGCCATTTTGTTAATTTTAATTGAGCGAAATTTATCCCTGTTTATTGGTTCTAAACTGAAAGGGGAAACTCCCCCTATAAGGGAATGTTGCAGTTTCCAAGTTAAATAACGTTAACACAAATCATAGAACAACAATCAAATGCTCTTAAAGGTGTATTTAGTCATAGGGAAAACTCCCCTAAAGATTAGAGTTTTGAAAGAAATAAAACTTTATGTTTTTTAAACGATTTTTTTATGATTATACACGAATTAAGTGCACATTTTTTTAAAAAGTTGTTTTTCTGATAGCACAATGCAATTACTGTCGCTAAAACATTTAAAGTCGAAGATAACTTAAGAAATAACAAAGCATAAATTTCTGACCATTTAATTAAAATATTCAATATGACGATTTTATTTAAATACTTTACTCAAACAATATTAACCTTATAGAAAAGTTGAAATAAAATTATTTATAAGTATGGTGTTTGACTGTTAAATATCAATTTATAACCACATAAGTACATACTTTCTTTACTTCCTTTTTGATATGGATTATCGAAATGCATATTGCTGTGGTTGCACGCAGGTTGTTGTATATTTTTTATAGCAAAATGACAGCATATCAAACGACAAGTACCTTAAAACCATTTAATATGTAATTCATTTAAAAAGGAAGAACATGACATAAAAAAAACGTGAATTGAAAGCTACTCCACTGAGATACATGATATTCAGTAATCACTACCTGTAATATTTAATTTTAGAATCCTTTCAAAGTGCATGCACATTGAAGTTACAAATTAATATCTAAGGGATATAGAAACAAATGTACTATCGAATTACTAGTAATGAAATCGGAATGAAAAACGCAATTTGATATTTAAGCAAAAAAATAAATTAAAACGCTTTTGACATCTGAGGAATCAGTAGTTAGAAAGATAGGATGAAAGACACTAAAACCAGTTTGATTGCCAAATGAAATTTTGTTCTAGTAACCAGCTAACATGTTTATAATAACTGCCTTTTCTACTCTTATCTATTCTCTCTGGCTATCAAGCAGGCTTTGATGCTTGCAACTCTGCCTGCTTTCATAGTGACTTGTTAATTTTCAATAATCTTTTTTTTTCTTCCTCGCTTGAATATTAATTTGTGAACCAAGCCTGTATTTATTTTTAAAAGGATTCTACAAATATATATTAAAGGTGGTGATTACGGTAAACACTGTTCATATTTTTACGATTTGAAGAAATTTCGATGAAAGGAGTGGTTGCGACTTAATTATGAAAAATGCTGTTTTGAAATGAAGCTATTTAAAGATTTGCAACGATGTATTACATCTATACGAAACGTCAACACAAAACATATTATGCTATCTTTCTTATTTAGGGCTTAAACATTTTCTATAGCAATCTGAAATGTGAAAAAGTTATTAATTTCTTTTATTTATTTATTTTATTTCATTTTCAGAATTTGAAAAATGAATTGCGAAGTTTGTTTCGAAAAGCTTAAAGGTATAAATAGCCTGATCCAGCATGAAACGACTGCTAATCATCGGGAAAATGTCAAGAAACATCAAAATACCTTATCAGATTTTTCTACTGAAGGTATCCCTGCAGTTACAGTAACCTCTGAATCAGTCGCTGTTACTGCTGAATGTTTTATAATGTCTGATGCTGAATCAGCCCCAGCTGTTTCTGAAACTCTTCCAGTTACTTCAGGATCAGTCTCAGTTGCTACTGAATCTATTCCGGACCCTTCTCAATCAGTCCAAGTAGCAACTGAAACTTCTCCAAATGCCGCACTTTCTGTTTCAAATGTGGTTAGTTCAAATATTAACAACTTGTTCTCTTGTGTGGCATGTTCAAGTGGATTTTCTAATCTTTCTAATGCTATCCGACACTCAGAAAGTAAGTTGCATGCCACAATGGTTTTAGCTACCGGAATTGGTTCTGATGAACAAGCTGATATTTGTGAAGATTATATTGATTTATTTCCTAGGTTACATTACTGTATTGTATGCATTTCTTATTCCTTTAGTTTGAAGCTTTATTACGTGCACCTAAAATCACGTAGTCATAGGGAAATTGTGCAGAAAATAAACAACTTTTTTCAATTAGAGGTGGAAAATTCGCCCGATGTTTGTTTCAATGAACAAACGCCTAAGAATGGTTCAAAGCTCCATTTACAGCATTATTGTAAGTTTTGTAATATTCAATATAAAGATAATAAAGGTTACCGGCGCCATATCAAGGATAAGAAGCATCAAAAAATTTTACTGCTTATGAAGAAAATTGCTCAAGGAAAAAAAGAAAATGTTGACGCAAGTTTCAGTGTAAAAGATGCTGAAAATTTGAATAATTCGCAATATTACTGTGAGTTCTGTAATGTTTCGGTTAATTCCAATCAATATGAAAAGCACTTGATATGGAAAACTCATAAAAGAGCTGAACAATATATAATTACAATGTCCTTGGGACATGCTGAAGGTATCGATATTTGTGAAGATTTAAATGATTTTAAGTTCAACCTGGCTGGTTGTTGTTTATATTATTGTGATCTATGTGAAATTTGGTGTTTTGGTTCTAAATGCTACGGAAATCATTTGAATGGAAAGAAGCATTGCAGAAAGACGAAACAAAAGCAAATTGCTGCTGATTCTACATTAGTCGATAATATCAAAAATTCGTCTTCTTCACCACATCGCTGTGAAGTATGCAATATTCAATTCGCAACTTCGAAACGTTATAAAATGCACTTGAAGAGCAAGATTCATATTAGAATTGAACAAAGATTGAATGGACTATCTAAAATAAAAGATGAATTCGGTTCCAGTTTTGAAGCACTCGACAATCCCCTTATTGGACCCAGTTTTGAAGCACACGGCAATACTGATAAATCCTTGCAGTTGTCCTATTTTTGCAAATTATGTGATGTTCGATGTACTAGTTCGAAAAGCTATGATTCTCACTTGGAGGGTAAATTTCATAAGACAATTAAAATGATTATGAGCACGTTATCCATCGAAACTGGATAAAATATTTCGACTAATCTTAACTGTAGCAAAGCGAATTTCTTAACATTTCTTGTCCTTATTTTATACTTCTTTAATATCTTTCGGAAATTCCAGAGCAAAATTTTCAATGAAAACTTTAATCAGGAAATTACAGATTATGTTGTTGTTTAGTTTAGTTTTTAAACTAAATTTCTCTTTTAGTGAAGTCATTATTATCGATAGTGACGTAATTTAGTTCACGAAAGTTAAATAAATAAAAAAATTGGACCATATATTCATAGGCTACACTTTTTTCAAAAATTTACAATTTTTGTATCAAACTAATTCTCAGTGGATAGGTACTTAACATATTGCATGCAGGTCGAGTAAATACATGTTTTTTACATCCCTACGATCTAACAAAAAATTTCAATATTGGTAGCAAAACTATTTTGTTTCCACCATGTAATACTAAGAAATAACTCATTCGTTATTACTACAAATAAAAATGATTCAATAGTTACGTATTTAATACTACTATTGTCCGCTGTAAAAAATTTTAAACTGAAATTGCAGCTATAATGACAAGTTTGCATCAGCTTGGAATTTATACCTTACCACCTATATCTTTAGATTTTAATTTACTCGTATAACAGTCGAATTTTATTATTTGGAAAATTCACCGACATGCACTCTGTTACTAAGTTTCTGGAATTTCGACGCGAGAACAATACAATAATATACAAAATCATAGTATTACCTTCAAGGATTTTTTTTAAACAATAGCACGTTTATAAAATGTCCTGTGCGTAGTTAAAAAATGTGGCTAATTTCCCCAAGCTGTTCATATCCATGAATAAGTAGACTGAGACTGATTTAAAAAAATTATCACGACAGAGACAGATTGAATATCAAGATATATGTTAGCAACTTTCATAACTTAATGGAAAGTTCAGCTTATAGAAATTTCACTTATTTATTAAGTGAAATTTCTATAAGCTGAATTGATTTTACACATACATGATTTCACTTATTTAGACTTTGATTAAATTTTGATATAGTTCAATTTTGGAATGTACCATAATCTTAAATACCAATTGTCTCTCTGATCATATGTTGAATATATATTTTTACATTTATATGTAGTTTGCAATGAGTAATAAAAAAGTTTTTTGTTCTCTTTAACCATCACTTGTCAAATAATTATTTACATAACTTTTAGGTTTAACAAGGCATACAGTGATTTAAGGAGGAATTTTATCAAATCTCCTCTGTCTCTGGGCTGTTGAGATGAGTTAGGAAAAAAAAAAGTTGATATTTAACTCTGATACTAGATTTGTCCTCTTCAACTAACGGATACCCCTCTTCCTCAACTTGTTAGACTTGAAAAGAAACTTGTTTGAATGCGACAAAATTTCCCTCTAACGACTCTTAAGTGCTCCTTTGTGATATGAAGCATTTGGTTTAATCAGGTACATGTGAAACTCTCAACTCATCATCGGGTCAACTGTAGCTAACAAAATTACTGATAAGGAGACATTTTTTAACACATGCTTCTTACTTATTCCAAATTTCAAAGAAGCTATAGGTTATACTTTATACTATATATTACGAAATTCTGACTTATTTTAACTGAAGTAAATTAGGGACATCTAATGAATATTTTATGATTGTTAGTATCTAAAAACATAGAGGTTGTTTAGAATTCATATGTATGAACAGAGAATAAGTTCTTGAGTTTAAGTATTGTATGCTCATTTATGATTTGATGTTCCATAAATGAAGGGAATTTTATGGGACAGAAACACTTTCGAACACAGAAGAGATTCATGAATTTCAAAAAATCAGCATGAGGAAAATAAATAATGATATGAATGATAAAAAAAATCACAAGTATTTTTAAATGATTTTCCCAATGGCTTTCCATTTTTACTTTTTTAATCTAAAAAAAAAATAGTTTTTGACTGTTAAAATATCTACGTAGATTATCTTAACAACCTCTTTTCTTTGATTTCGTTTTTCATTGCATCTACTGTTTTTGTAATTAGAAATAGGCTTCCTGTATGGCAAGTGAAATTCCCGCACAGCCTTAAAAAATATTGCGTGCAAGAATATTTTGGATAAAACATTAAGCTTGTATAAATAATTCCGAAAAATGCCTGTTCAAACTCTTTTAAATAAAAAAAAATCTCATTTTCTTATTGGAAAAAAAAAGTCTTCGACTAATCAAATGGCAGAATAGTTATGATATTTATAATTATTGATTACGAACTAATTTTAACCCTACCTTTAGCTTACATTGTTTAAAAATTGCCATTATCAAATTTTTAGGTTATTTAGGCATCGGTACCGTTGGCGCGAGGAATGCTAGGTACATGACCCCCTCAATAACGAGAAATATCAAAATACCTCCCCTCACGCAAGTAAAAACAAAATTTTCAAAATCATCCTCCATATAAATTAAGCTAAGGTAAAACAAGATAAGGAATTTAAACTTTATAATCATTTTGCTGATGAAAGAAATTTTTGTCTCTTTTCTTTTTTTATTAAATGTAAAATTTTGATTGGTTTTGGAAGAGTGTATCTTAATTTCGTGCTCTTTAAAAAACTGGACTCCTGAGACGCTTCTGCATTTGGGGACAGATTTTCCTTACCATCTCTTGGTGATTATTCGATTTAAATTATTGTATTGATTTCAACCTCTTGAAAAATAATACAAATATAACTTTTTTAAAAAGTATATTTAGTTCGCGTGCAAATATCACCGAAGTTTTTTTTTCTTCCCAGTGTTTATAAATCATTCCAGATGAATTCAGTTTTTTGTAAATAAGGAGAAGTCTTCAATGTAGCAAATTCAAATCAAAGCAATATTTAAGATATTTATATAAAAGTTATAGAGGAAAAATCTTTGCCCGTATGTATGGCACTAGTAGAACTGAAACGGCCTGTTTAAGCAAGTGCGAGCTAAATAAAAGATCAAAATTTTTTGGTTTACAATATACATTATGAATAACATTATATTTCTTCAAAGAAACCTTCTTCCTATTATGAACATCGAAGTTAAGTGCAAAAACAACCTTAAACTGGCTGTTTTGGTCCAATTGTGTTACTGAGTAATGCACTCCATCTCATCCAAAAAAAAAAAAAAAAAAAAAAAAAAAAANAAAAAAAAAAAAAAAAAAAAATGGCAATTCTAACTTTATTTACTTACTTGTTTTTTTTATTTTTGAATTTTGTTAGTCATGGCAATTAGGTAGAGGAACAAAATTTTAGTTTACTAACTGGATTTGGTTGAAGTCACTGCTAGTCACTTCAAGGTCAGATTAATTCCCCGACGACATTTCGCCCTTCGCAGTCACCATTACTTTGCCGACAGCTCATTTCGCCTATGCTCATTTCGCTCACTAGATCTGACGCGATCAATTTAAATATGACTCATGTTTTCAGACTAACTTTCTGTATTATTTATAAAAATTATTTGGACTGCGAAATTTTTTGAAATTATTTGCCATAAGGGATTTGATATCGCGCTAATGGTCAGTGCGTTATTAAATTACTTACTCGAAAATTTGATTATTGCTGAGACCTACAAAAGCAATTATTAAGTATAAGCACTGTAGAGATGTTCTAGGTTTGAAATGAAGTATATTATAACTTCAATTTTTATTTAATTTTTTATTTCTAAAATATCCTTATTTTTAAAATTAATGCAAAACATGTTTGGTTAAAGTTTCATTTGGAAGATTTGTTCTTTTAGTAAAAAGATTATTTTTATTGAAAAGAATAGTTCTGACAAATAATTCCGTTTAAAAGTGAAGCGAATCATGGGCTTCCGTTCTACACATAATTTTTTATAGTACAACAATTAATTTATTATTTCATTATTTTATTTTTACCTTATTAATTTGAAATTTCACTATTACATTTACATTGGATACTATTGAAATTTTACTATTACATTTTACCAAACTATCGGTTTGGAAATGGTTGTTTATATTATGAAATGTAAGGCTACGATGTATCAAAACGCTTACGATAATACTGGTTATATTATCACAAATATCGATTTGGCGTGGTGTATGGTCTAAATAATTATTTAAAAAATTCTTTTCCTTTAACTGGTGTTAAATACTTTATTAACTATTATAACATACTCTTACATTTCTATATTTTCCATAAAATTTTAATTTTCAAATAAAAAAATGGTTGTATAAAGGAAATTAATAGCTCAATTATTAATTAAACCCATTTCTGTACTTGCTTTTGTTATTCTTATAAATAGACACGTTTTTGTAAGCGATGTAGGTAAGTAATATAACCAATATAAAAACCAAACTCTAAACATAACCCCTAGATTAAAACCTAAACCATTTTTCCTCAATCGGTTAGATTTCGATCTCCCAAGGAGCGTGTGAAGTCTATAAAGAGGAAATTTTAACTGACTGAAAAAATGTAGAGCAGCAGTTGGGGGATCAGATGAAGTGTTTTCAAAATAACCACCACAAAACTGTTAGAACAATTATTTTCAATCAAAATATTTGTCCTTTAAGTAATAAATATCTTCCAAATGTATTTAATTGAACTTAAAACAAGCTTTTTTTTACTTCGGTATATTCTAAAATACAGTACGTAATGAATAAAAAATTAAAAAGATATATTAAAGTTGACAAGCACTCCTTTTCATTCCTGAGCAATCTCTACAGCGCTAATACTTAAAAAGCCTCAGCAAAAACAAAATTTATTTACAAACTTATTTATAACTAGCCGCCTAAGGCGGCCAGCTGTC
>NC_092205.1:19791653-19795826 GCF_043381705.1 Parasteatoda tepidariorum
GAAGAAAATTAATAAGTTTTATTTACTGCATACAAGCTGCAAGTATATAGAATTCATAAAATAAGTTACAAAAATATACGAAATCCATAAAGCGAGTAGCGAATTCAATTTTACTACGAAAATATTTTAATTCATTCTTGAGAGATATATATATAAGGAAAAAAAAGAAAATTAAGAAAATTAATAAGTTTTATTTACTGCGTATAAGCTGCAAGTATATAGAATTCATAAAATAAGTTACAAAAATATATGAAATCTATAAAGCGAGTAGCGAATTCAATTTTATTTCGAAAATATTAAAATATAATTCATTCTTGAGAGACACCGCTGCGTGTAAGTTCATTTGAATTCGCTACTGGCCTCATAGATTTCCTTTTTTGTTCTGTTCTATATTTTCCTTACATTAAATTTTCTATTTTTGATTGATATGTTTTATTTCTTATATATTTTTTAACTAATGTGTTTGAATTTCGTTTTGATGTTTTGAGTGCTCCTCGCACTATTGTATTGATATATTTTGATTTGGCTATATTGATTAATTATTAAAACACACTCCTTTTGTCGGATGTAATCACGTGAACTGATGAAGAGATATATTTTTATTATTTTGTTATCCGGCATTTTAATATATATACATAGTTCTGATACACACGTCTGCTGTTAATATTTAACCCATAGATACACAGTACACAGACAACATACACACATAAAAAATCTTTTTATTTAAATATTATTACAAATATATAATTAAACATAATATTTATTTTAATATCATACACTTATATTTATGGCCTATGGTTTCTCTGGAAATCATACCAAGCAAAGTAATTAAATTCTTTTAAAGGAAAAAAAGCATTTTTTATAAATATATATAAGACGATTCAGAAATTTATAGACTATTTTATTTTTGACAAAATTTTCAACGAATCGGAACTGAAAATATTACAGATGTATTAACCCCTTGACGCAGATGGGACACAGGTGTCCTTTTTATATATGTATTTTCTTCTGACATTCTAATTACAAAGTATATTTTGACATTTCCTAGTTATAAAAAGTAGTCTTATAGTCCCTTAAAATCAATAAGATTATTGGAATTATCTTTGTACTATTAAATAAAATCCAAGTAAGGTAGTTTAATTTTTTTCTCCATTCATATTTTAAAATTTAACATTGATTGATTTTATTAATTAAAGAAATTTTAATGATGTATAACTAGTTCATTTAGATCTAGATAACTGTGCCTTTCGTACTTTCGTTATTTTTTATTTATCTATTTATTTATTTATTAATTTTTTGCGGACATCATAAAATATATCTAGTTCCATTTACAACGGATTCGTCAAAATAAGGCAATAGTTTATTTTTGCCGAACGTCAGGAAGAAATTCTCCCATTCCCGAATAGTATTTTTTTTTAAATTTAATTATTATTTTTTAAATATAAGTAGCAATTTTAAAATTTTAATTAATTTTTAGTTATATTTGAAATCAAATTAACTTTTATTTATATTCAAAATTTGTTTAATTTTTAATTATAACTAAAATTTAGTTAACTTTCAATTATAATAAAAATTTTATTATTTTTTAATTAGAATTTTAAGTTTTAATATTTTTTAAACAATTTAGTTACTTATTTTGAAATGAAGTGATTTTTTTTAACAATTAATTAAAAACTATTTAACATTATTTTCTCAATTAAGTTATTAATTTTATTAATATCAATTTTTCCAGAATTTTTTCAAATGCAACAAGTTATTTAACTTTTTAATCACGTTTTTTTAAAATTCTGATAAATAAGGCCGAAGTAAGAACTGAATTTATGTCTGTATAGTTTAAAAAGTACTTACTAAACCTGATGGCCCCATAGCGAAAGATTATTTTTATCCAACCTCCGCTATTCACCGTCAAAAACCATTAATACTTAAGCTAATAATTTATGAGATTCAAAGATTATGAATATGGCACTACATTATCTTTCTGATAAAATTCTGTTCGCTTCCACAATTTTAATTTAAGAGTGGATATCGCTCATTAAAGTAACTTAATATTTGCTTGGCGCACATTATCTTAGCCTTATTCCGAAAATGCATTTTGCTTCGTTTATGCAATTTTATTTGAGATTTATCATTAAATACCATGCGACAGAGTTTGCATTGATAAACCCCATTCGTCCACTTTTCTAACTCCATCAACAAGATCTTAACTCGACTCTTATATGCATCGAGGTCCATTCTGTCTATGGCTTGCCGAACGTGTTTTTTGTGGTTTCTGGATCGAAAATGTTGCATTAGTGGTACCACACCCGTGTTCTTCTTATCGCAATATTCACAATAGTGCTCACCATACTGGTCAGTTTCGAATTCTTGCACCAGATCGAGCATTTTCCTTTTGATGAGAGAAACCGAAGACATCCACCAGGGATCGTCATCTTTCATCAACTGCATCGTTTTGTGCTTTCTCGTATTGAGATGGGCAAGAAAAGGAACTAAACTATTGAATTGGGCCTCACAAGCAACACACTCCATTCTTAAGTTATTGAAAGGTGTCTGTCTTCTACATCCTAGAAATAAATAATTAAAAAAATAGAAACTATTAATTATTAACTGTGGCAACCACTTATAGAAAAAATGCATTTATTATAGTTTTGAAACTGAGGTAGTTTTCCTCAGATAAAACGAATGCAGGGAGCAACGGATGCAGGGATGCAAACGTTGGAGAGTTGGCTAATTGCGGGAAGTTGGACTACTGAAGCTAGATCAGTTGACCATCAGGGTACTTTCACACACACTTTCACAGTTATAAAGTTTAAAAATTTGCCTGACTAAACTAAATAAATTACATCAGAATCCATCAACTGCCTTTAGCTGGTTGCTCGCAAAAACAGTGCGTTTTCAATAGCGATGTCCAAGTAGGCTAAACTATATCACAGAGTGGAATGAATCAATCTATTTTCCTAATTTTAGGGTAGTGAAAGGCAACTAGTTGTTTGCACTATTCTTAATGGACGATTCTTATTTCCATTTCAATAGAAACGTAATTCTATTGTTTGAGCTGTAGCTGGTTGATCATAGATGGATGCTGGATTGCCACCCATCAATGAACTTGTTTTGCTTATTTATTTTATAATTTTAAAAAACTTGATCTTTTAGGGGTAGTCGGTAGGGCATATACGAATAAAGCTAAAACTGACCTTCTTCGATGCATCTTTTCTCATCATCTAAACAAAATCTTTCCTCAGTTTTTTTTTTCGCAGAATACTTACATATGCATGTTTACACTGTGATAACTGTTAATAAATATCTTCAGAAGAAATTTTTTAAAAAAATTATGAACTGAGAGCTTTTTATTTTTTAAAAAAGCTTCCTCATTTTTGAGCAAAAATCTTTCATAAATCAAAGAGGAACGCTAAAAGAGTATCACAGCGTACAACCTAAATAATCTCAAATGGGTCATTCTCACAAAAAGGTGATTTTTTAAGTCCCTTAGTAATAAATATTAGTAAATACAGCAGATTTCTTAATATTTTTCTTCATCATTTTTCGTAAAGTTCTAACTATCAAATCATATGCATATCTGCTAAATGTATTTAATAATTCATTCTTATTTTTTAATAAACATAACTTCAAAGTCCCCTTCGTGGACGTCCCTACGTCTGTGACACAATATAATTTTTAATGGCTGTTAAACAATTTAAAGGTTATTTTAATGATTTTTGTAGTTTTACCTAGTTAAATGTTTATAGTAACTTTTTATTTAATATTTTTTTGAAAAATATTTTTTTTTATAAAATAAATGACTAGTAAACTTTGTCCATCAAAAATGAAATCTCCCTCCATGGACAATTAATATAGTTCGGTAAATGTGCATTAAAGGGCAACATATGCGAAATCCCTATAAGACAGCTTCTGGGAAAGGTAACCATTCCATTTTCTATTGTTAACTATCAGTTGCTTTTGTTCTCTTTGGTATCAGTTTTGGATTGTTGTGTTCAACTGGGGTTTGGCAAAGCTCTCACCGTATACTCCGTGGACATCATAAAGAAGGTAAGAGAAAATTATTTTATTTTTGATAGATGAATTTTAGATTGCAAAAATAGTATATTTAATAAAAAGAACTGCCCCATTTTTGTAACTTTAAAATTAAAAATCAGTAAAATTCAAGAACTAGTTTTT
>NC_092205.1:19796334-19812771 GCF_043381705.1 Parasteatoda tepidariorum
ACACCTAGGTTAAAAATGGATGTTTCCTTTCATAGCAGCATGATTAATCGGAAGTAGCTCTATCTCTAATAATGAAATATTTTATTATTTACTTATTAATGTTAAACTCATATCAGTTGTACCCAATAATTAATGAATTAGTCTTCATTGACATTTTATATTTTATAACATAAAATGTCTCCTCCGTTGACTATTACATCTCCTCCGTGGACAAGGCAGAATTTAAAATACTTTAAATCTTGTAAAAAATAAAATAGAAAACTTGACCATTATTATAAGGACATATAACAAAAATAAATAAAGGCATTTATGTAATTTCTATCACTTTTTTAATTACTTTAATTTTAGAAAATTTTTTAGTCTATTTATACCTTTTCAGTGAGAATGACCCAAATATTCCACAAAAATTTCAGAGTGATATCATAAGTAGTTTCTAAGAAGAGGTACATCAAAAAAGGCCAGTTTTAGCATTATAATGATATATGCCTTACCGACTCCCCTTAATCCACTATTAAGCTTATACAGTATTGAAATTTAAAAGAAAATTTGATCCAAGTAATTTTTCGTCAGTTCGATCGAAGCTTTTTCTCGCAAAATTATAAAAATTGTTGCATTAACCCTCTTTTTCTTTAAGAATATTATACAACCCCAAAGAGGGTTGGCCATTTCTTTTTTGTTGCTTTTTGTAAAGAGATGACTTAATATTTTCACTAATACCCAGTTTTTTCCTTCCAAAGTTATTTAAAACGAAGTTCAATTTAATATGGTGTTTCACATGCTATTTGAAACGTTTTTGTTTTCAATGTACACAATAAAATTGGTTCGATAAATAAGCTCTCACCAGACCGAACTCAATTGCAAAAAAGGGTAGAGCCGGAGAGGGAAAATTCCAAATATGTTTTTGATCCTTTTTCTGTTGGTGTTGTTGTCGTAGGCAAAGGATGCGATTGCTCTTGCTTTCCAGTGGCGCCATCTATGGCCCAAGAATTTGACTTCTGCCGCACTCATACGTCACACGCGCTTATAGGGCTGCCCCATTCATATATCAATTCATTCATCTACAGATCGTGAATTTGACCTGAACGAGAGAACGACCAATCTCCAATTCAGTATCCCCAGAGATATGATTTATTCTGAGAACATGGAGGAGTTTGTGACCGGACGGATTTAACGTGCACCAGTCACCATTCACTACAAGAGGAGTCTTCGGTCGGCTGGATTCGAACTCACGAACATGAGTCCAGCGCCCTGTCAACTAGACTATCTCAGTCATCCTCTTTCTGTAATATTTACAAATAAACAAATGATGGATATTTACTCTTTTTGGCAGTATCGTTCGACACTGCCAAATACAAGGCTATTACCCAGTCATTAGTTGAGATATAACGAGCACAATGTTTTAGATTTTCTATTTTTACTAACAAAATTATGCCAATACATTTCTGCTATCAATAGTTTTTAATTGGTAGTTAAATAGTATAAAGTTGCCTATCTTTAGATTTTTGATAAGTAATTTTATTTTTAAGCAATTAACGTTAAAAGAGTCTTTTAGCGTCATCCTAATCGGTTTTCATCAGTTTAAACTGCAATAAAATTAGATTTTAAGAAATATAAAAATAGAGAAACGTGTAGTTTTAAATTATTTACTTAAAACCGCTAATCGCGTCGTTTTATTTCTTTAAAGTTTTCAGAAAAAAATCATAGAAGGTTTAAAAATTATCAAGTGCTATTTCTCATAATCTACAAAAGCTACTCTTTTATTATCTACAATTTTTTAAAGGTATTGTGCTGTCTAATAATACTATATCATCGAAAGTTTGTTAAGTAAAAAAAGAAAAAGAAAAAACTCAACAAAACGCAAGTCAAAAATTTAACCTAAAGGGCGAGTGTAGATCCCTCTTGAAACAAGTTTCAGATTAAAAAAATTCAATGCAGTCACATTTTCAAAAAACAACCTATAAATTTATTTCAGTTTATAATATCCATAAATACGACAAATAATTCTAGTTAAAATGCGTTGAATATAATATTATAAAATATTATGTTAGGCCAATCGACTCATTCGAATAAATTAAATTTAATAAGTACCAAGAAAAGAACAAGACTATTTTAGAAAATTTTTAGCTTCTGATGAAAATAGAATCTGAAACCCTTCAAAATTGTAGATAAAAATTTTCTCATTTATTTCTTAAATATTTAATTAAATTAACGCATATCAATTAAATGCATAAGTAAGTCAATGTATAAGTCATTCAATTTTGCATAGGTCACTTTCAGAAATATTTCGCAAATTCATAGATGTCGTAAAATCAATAAGATAATTGTAACAACATTCCAACCTGGATTTTTTTTTACCTATAAAAGTCGAAACATTTTTAAAATTTCAAACTGCAAAAAAAGGGGGGGGGAAAGTGAGGGATAGCTATCAAAATCCAAAATCATGAAAGGTTTCAATAAAAAAAATTACAATCCTTCAAATTTTACAATTCTTACTTAATCATCAATTATATTTATTTTTACAATTCCTACATTTGCTTTGTACTGATAAACTAGCAATTAAAAAAACTGAACAAATTTTATGCTTTGTCTTCCGGTTAATTGGCCAAAATAAAGAAAAAGCTACGCTTGAAATGTGCCGAAATAATTAAAATTTTCGAAAACAAAACGTACGAAAACAAAATTATGACGAATTAACTTTACTTCTGAGGATGACGTAATGAAAAGATTAACTTCTGAGAATGACGTATTTTTTAAAATTGTTCCTTTGAAATTTTAATTCTTTTTGAAAAATTCGTAAAAGTTTTCAAATTGTGGGAATACTAAAAAAAGAAAGAAATACTATTAACTATGCACGATTTCTTAATTATTTATGAACGATTAAAATTTAAACTATATGCGTTTTAAGAAAAAAAACATTCTAAAAATTGTATTTAAAAAAATATTTATTAAATAAAAACTGATTTATTATTTCAAAGATTGATTAAACTTAATACTTTTTATTTTGAACATAGAATAAAGAAAATGCTATATTAATAATTAAAAAAAATTTATATATGCTGCAATAATTATTTATATAAAAAAAAATTTCATTAAGTAGTTCATGTTCAACTGAGTGCCAGTGACTCATTTTTAAAAACCTCTCTCCGAAATTTTTATTTTAATTGAAATAAATCATGGAACTTACAAACGTTTAATGCAATGTAAAATGTTAAATGAAACTAGAGAAGAAAAAAATACTATATCTGTCAAAATAAAGTATTTTACAATTGTATTTACTGAAATATTAAAAGTAGATACGTTAATAGATAAATAAAAATAATTAACTATCTTTTTCTAAAAATTTTGAAAAAGTATTTCTGATAGGAATTTGAAGGGAAAAAAAGCCACTATAATAGAAAAAAATAAATAGAAAAGTATTTAAAATTTAATTGATAAATTTAAAATTTATACATCGAATTTTAAATATTTTTCCATTAATTTGAATAGATATATTAATTGAAATTTTGCAGAAATTTAAATAGAAAAATTTAACATTTATCTAGTAAATTTTAAATATTTTTTTATTAATTTAGATAGATAAATTAATACAAATTAAAGATAAATTTAAATAAATAATAAAAAAATTTTATAGAAAAATTTAATAAAAATTATTTAATTATAACAAATAGATAATTTTTGAAGAAAAAATTATGTCATATGAAGTTCAAAAAATATAAATCCTGTAAACATGTGTTAAGCATAAGCACTAATGTGTTAATATTGTTAATCATTATATTTTATTCTTAAGAGTATATTACGTGTAAAATGCATGTATTTAGTATAAGTACGTAAGGTATATGAAAGAATAGTAGATGTAAAGAGCAGTCGAAATTACTGGATGTCTCTGGGAAATTCCCGTTTATCCCGTTTTGCATCTCCTAAGAAAAAAATTTTTTCACTGATGACTTTACAAATTTCTTCCTAATTAACTGTTTTAGATAATGCGCTATTAAATATTAAGTTTTGTTTAAAAAATAGTTATTATTTTAGTTCATTTAATTATTTTTAATAGTTATTTAGTTAACACAAATCTGATCATTCTTAAATATATATGCACTATAACATTAAATGTAAAAATCACATAAAATTAATTACAGTACTCACTAAAACGATTTTTTCTTCGACGTGAATTTCGTTTGAATTCACCAATTTTTCCCACACCATTTCGTGGGGATGCTGCATTCAAAAACTTGCTCTCCATCCTCACAGTTATAATGAAGGATGAGAAAGAAAGATGACAAGAGAAATTGATCCAGGGAAACGGAAACTGAAACTTATCCAGTGGCTGTTACTTCTTTCATTCTCCCTCCCGACGTGAAACGAAGGTAAAAAATAATCTCTTTCATCGAAGTCATCTTCAGACTTATCTCTTTACTTGAACTTTGCCGCAGGCATTTTTTGAAACATACTGCCTAGAAAAGTTGATTTCTGAAGCAGTTTCTGCTTACAGTTATTAGTTTCTGTTTAAAAATGACCTTGTTTCAGTAAGATGTTATCGAACTTTTTATTCTTTTTTTCTTCACCCTTTGTTTGTTTCTTTCTCAACTCTTTTAAACATTTGGTTAAACGTAAAATTTGCTTCAATATTTATAAATATTTTTAGAAGCCTTTCTCAGAGAATAAATAAAATTTTGAAATTAAAAAGAAAGTGAAAATATTGTAATAAAAGATTCATGAATGTAAAAACAAAATATTGTGGAATTTCTTAATTTATTTTGATAAATTAATAATAATAGTTTTTTAAAAGCTCTTAAAATCGAAGCAGCATAACTAGAAAGCAAAAATAATAAGCAAATATCAAAAAATAGTTGATCTTTACCGAAATAAGTATAGTAAAAAAATATATGTGCAATGTGCAAAAAATAAATAAATAATAAAAAATCTTCGCAACTTTTGAATTAATTATCAACTTGGCAATTGCTAAGATTCAATCTTAATTATTAAAGGGGTCAACCTTAAATATGCTAATTTCAACTAATACGAAATCAGAAACAGATGCGTAGTCTGAAAAAAAAATGTGGTGAAATTTATCTTGTTNTCCCGACATGAAACGAAGGTAAAAAATAATCTCTTTCATCGAAGTCATCTTCAGACTTATCTCTTTACTTGAACTTTGCCGCAGGCATTTTTTGAAACATACTGCCTAGAAAAGTTGATTTCTGAAGCAGTTTCTGCTTACAGTTATTAGTTTCTGTTTAAAAATGACCTTGTTTCAGTAAGATGTTATCGAACTTTTTATTCTTTTTTTCTTCACCCTTTGTTTGTTTCTTTCTCAACTCTTTTAAGCATTTGGTGAAACGTAAAATTTGCTTCAATATTTATAAATATTTTTAGAAGCCTTTCTCAGAGAATAAATAAAATTTTGAAATTAAAAATAAAGTGAAAATATTGTAATAAAAGATTTATGAAAGTAAAAACAAAATATTGTTGAATTTCTTAATTTACTTTAATAAATTAATAATAGTTTTTGAATGCTCTTAAAATAGAAACAGCATAAGTGGAAAATAAAAATAATAGGCAAATATCAAAAAATAGTTGATATATAACGAAATAAGTATAGTAAAAAAATATATGTACAGTGCGCAAAAAATAAAAAAAATCTTTGCAACTTTTGAATTAATGATCAACTTGGCAATTACTGAGATTCAATCTTAATTATTAAAAGGGTCAACCTTAACTATAATAATTTTAACTAATACGAAATCAGAAACAGATGCGTACACAGAAAAAGAAAAAAAAAACAGTACGATCGAGACTACCAGAATGGGGTGAAATTTACTTTGTTTATGGCACTATAGTAACACTAAAAAGCTCAGTAATTTTTTCCGAAGTTCTTTGGCAATGATTTTGGTAAAATTAGAAATAAAATATGATTTTATAATCTATGATAAAATTCGCAAATGCGTTAAAATTTGGAAATTTTATTGCGATACCTTAGAGCATGGCATAAAAACCATTTATTCGGATAAATTTATTTTTCAATCTTGTATTTTTTACTAAATGTGTTGTATAACTAGAATTTTACAAGCCTGAATTTTCGATAAACTGTTGCCATATGAACGGAAAGATTACCAAATGAATGGTTTAAATACCGTATATCTCAATTTCAATTAACCAAATATTTTTTTAACTAGAAATGTTGTTATTATTATGCAGTACGGTAATTTTACAAGAATATATTTCGACTTGAATAAATACAGGAGTTAACCTTAAAATATGCTGATTAATTTGTGCAATCGAAATTTTAACTTAAGAAATTATCAGACATAAAAGCATACTTTTCCTTAAAAAGTGTATCATTTTTTTCGACGGATTTGGATTTTTGACCCACAAAATAGGGAAGGGGGTAGCCTCATTCCTAAATATATCGCTCTAAACTGAAAAAAACGAATCGGACATTTTTTTTAACGCCCCTGTTTATCCAAAGATGATATCTATCATGCAAAATATAATTTTTTAATCATTTATTTACTTATTATTTATTTTAATAATGGAGTTAGCAGTGGTGTGTTGCGAATATTATTTTTCCCGTAGTGTTTAATGCAGTTATTCAGAATTCCTGAATTTAATTTAAAAATTTCTTTTGGTGCTTGAGTCTTTAATACTTAACATAAGTGTTAAAGGGTGAGAGAGAACTATGCATTTTGGATGCTTGTTTGTTCATTATGCATGGCGTGTTCTCATAATATCTCGTTCTGATCTATGATAATATCTCTTTTCAATCTTTAATATCTATGTTGACAGATTTAGGTTCGTGCCTGGTAAAATTTTATTGTAATTTATCAAATCACGCATTGTAACAACGTTAGTTACGCTTGAGAGAACTAAAATCCGATATGGACATATGGGGATTCTAAAAACCATCTGTTTCCTATATCCTGGATGGCCTAACTAAAAAACTTTGGTAGTGTGAGCCAGGATCCCTCAGTTATTCCCAAATAATTCTATTTAAAAGTATCTTGAATCTTTTAATGAGCAATTTATTTTTTATAATATTGTAATCATATCAAGATGCCGTGGTTGCTCAGGAGTCAGAGCGCTCGTTTCTCAATAAGGTGATCCAGGTTCAATCCCCAGTGATGACTGGTCGATACTATTTCGGCACTCGAATCGCACCGACCACAGTGCTGGCGTAAAATATCCTCAATATTAGATGGATCATGCGTTGAAGTCCTCTTAACGTTACGCTAATGGTGTGAGGTTTTCGAGATTTTCCTCTCCACATAACGCAAATATGGATTAGTTCGATCAAAAATTCCTCCACGAAGTCAAATTTCTCACAATACTTGATATAAAAGTTCCCTTGTCTTCTAAATTTGGTTCAAAATTATAAGGCTTCGAAAAATCAAAATTGGGTTGGCTGTTCAACGATGGTTATAAAACTATAAAATAAAAATCATATCGAGTTCATCTTTCTGAAAAACTAATTAAGAGTACATGAGTAAAAATCCTATAAAAAATAACAATTAAAATCTTGTAACTCCTTAATTTTCCATAATTATGAGGGGGGGGGAGTGAAACCATAAACGATTTCCCATAAACGGAAATTTCAGTTAGGAACAATAATAACGTCAAAGAAAGGTAAACATTTATTATTTTCTTTTTGCAACGACTATTAAATGCTAAGATAGATAGAATTCATAATATTCAGAACATAATCTATGTCATTGTTCAACAGTCGAAAACAATCGTCAACATATCTCCTATAAGAAGAAATCTTTGATAAATCAAAGAGTTTCTCTTCAAAATAAATCATTTGAAAAAATTTTCCTTTAAAAGTGAAAATGGACTGCTCTAAACAAATGCGAGTACAGTGTACTAATACTAAGGTAGAACTTTCGTAATCATATTTTAAGGCAATTAAGGACATTATTAACGGAAACGTTACAGAATAAAAATATTTCATTAAAAGAGACCATTGTGTTTTTATTAGTCATGAACATATGTCTCTATTAGTATTTATTAGTCTTGAAATATTGAATAGTTACTAGCGTTTAATGCTGGACAAAAAATTATGAAAGACGGATTTTTGGAATATTTGTATTATTTAAATTATGTATATTAAATAAATCGGCTCTTAAAAACATGTCCCAAAATAAAATTAAAAAAGAAGACTATTAATTCAGGTTATGACCTGACAAAATAAAGTATCGTAAAATACATATGGGGAAAAATATTATTAGGAATAAACATTGCTGGTTAAAAACAGTAATGAAAGAAAAACCACATTTAAACTTTTTTTTTTCATTTCAAATTATTGTGCCGTTAAAATAAAAAATAGAAAGTCAAAAGTTTGGAATTTTAAATGTACATATTTGGAACTTTAAATATTATTGTATAGAATTCTATAATGTTAATATTTCTGAAACTAATAAAACATTAAATAGTATTTTGAAAGATTTATAAATATAGATCATGAGCGAAAAAAGTATAAGGACAAACGAAAAATTACCAATTCTAGAACTCTTATTTACGGAATCGTGGGTAAATTTTTGAAATAAAAATAAGAGTAAAATTCAATTATTTCTTCAAATATAAACCTGTTTTAATTTACTTTTTGATTTTTATTGATATAGGAAAAAAGTATAAAGACATTGTTTTTTCCCCCCAAATTGTTGAAAAATTTGTGTATTTAAAAATAGCAAATGACAATCAGAATTAAGAGAATTAGTTCGTGAATACAATTTCACAATAGTCAACTTTCATCGTCCTATTCAAAGGAGTTCATATTTTTTTTATTCTGAAAAAAGGAAAATTGTTCCTTTTCAAGAATGTGGAATAAGTGAACGTAAAATTTAAAAAAGAATCAAGAAATCTAAAACAGTAGCTCATAATGTTTTTAAAAAAATCCTAGAATGTATGGCATAAAAAAAACGAACTGGGAAACCTGAAATTTGCTCTAGTTGACGGAAAAGTATGATTCTCAGAAGAATTTTCCAGAAAAAAGGAACTGCAAATGAAGTTAGACAAAATTTGAATTATCCATGTTCATCAAGGATTGTTCAAAATGTTTAAAATAAACATCCTCATATTTTATCATGGAAAATTAGGGTCAAGTTCACTTTTTACAAATCAACATAAGAGAAGAGTTGACTCAGCCAAAACATACATTTCTTTCGGTCAAAAATAAACAGATGTCCTTTTGTCTGACGAAAAAAGTTCAGTCTTCAAAGAAGAGTCTTCCATACGTCAATATGGTGGCTCAGTGATGGTTTGGTGCGCTTTTGCGACAAATTGAACCACTCCAACAGTCTTAATTAACAGTAAAATAAATTTCGACAAATATGATGATATACAGGAAAAAGTTTGTTACTGAATAGCCACTGATTGCTTCAGGTATTTTTTTTAACAGGATAATGCTTCGATACACGTTTCTAAGAGCGCAAGAATTCTGGCTTAAAGATAATTCTGAAAATTTAATTGATTGGCCGGGAAGGAGCCTCAATCCAATAACACACAATAACAATGGCACACAATAACAGTGCTAACAACAGGATCTTAATCTTCGCTATTAAGGACGCTTGGGAAAAATTATTAACAGTTTGAGAGATTTTTCAGAATCCATGACCACTCGGCAGAATCCAAGTGGTTGGAGAGAAAAAAGTTAGTTTTCTTGATTATTGACAAAAATTGTAAGTATTTTAGAACACGTCCTTACACTTTTTTTTCTTCAATATTTCAGTTAATGTTTTTAAATCCATATTTTGGGGCTAAATTTTATAAGTGCTGTTGCAAAATTATGTAACAGAAGTCTAATATATAAAAGTTTCAATTAAATTAAATGAAAATCAAGCATATTTTCGTATTTATACTAGAGTACAGTAGAGTCTCTCTGCATAATCATTTCTTCTCACACAGAAGATAGCTTAAAGTTAAATATCACTTAAAAGAAGTGGCTGCAACCCTGTAATAATTTTTGAGAGGTTTTTTTATCATTTACAGACGTTAAACTTCTCGATTCTCCTACATTTTTTTTTTAAAAAAATTGCAAACGAAAATTTTAATTTTGAATTAGTTAAAGCATTAGAGGGGAACAAAAAAAAATAGCCATCATCTACAACATTTTTGGAGAAGTAGAAAAAGAATTATATGAACCATAGCAATGATTACTTGGGACAGCTTTAGTCTGTAACAGGCTGTAGTGCCTTGAAAAAAGACGAACAATAAAAAATTGTTAATTCCATCATATCCCACCCTAAGAAAATTATGATGGTCAAACTTACCAGAATATTTTAAAACTCAGTGTGTTTCTGGCTCAGTGGTAACATCACTCCCTTACCGGAGCGTTCAGACAATGATTTTGATAAAATTAACATTAAAATATGGTTTTATAACTGTAAAGATAAAATGCGGTAATTTTAGCATGATACCTTAGAGCGTGGCATAAAATCCAATTATTCGTTTAAATTTGAAAACAGCATTTTTAGGAAAATGTATCATTACAAAATTCAAAGCAGCATGAAATCACATTTTTTTAAAGCAAAATAAACGCAGGTGCACATTGAATCGCTTATTTTTACTTCAAAAATTTATGATTTAACCAAATTAATAAAGTGATTGAAGTGTATTTTTAGTTGGAATTCATAATTATACGCTTTTGAGCGTATCATAATGTAAAAAAGTTTTGTAAGGTTTACTTAAATATCTATAAAAATCCCTAACCTCTGTGCAACAAAATTTTCTCTAAAGCGAACTGGAACAAGCTAATTTTATTATTGAGAAACTCTTTTATAGTGACGTTTATTTAAAAACAATTATCATGGCTTTTATACGAATTTCTTATACTCTTTTAAAATTTTACACTCGGTCAGATTATATTTAATTATAAAAAGCGGTTTTATTTTTCGATCATTGCGTTTTACAGTATTATGCATTGTCCTTTTTACTCGTTTTTTTCCAATATATTAAATCTATTTTTCATTAACACACAATTTAAAATTCTGGAATAAACTAAAAATCGTAAGAAGCCAAAAATGAACCTCAATAGTGCTGTCCATTATGCTTTCTTTTTCACTTCGAATTATGATACATTTTAATCACTCGTTATGAGAGGTCATGTGTTCTGAGAAATTAAACTAACTCTGTCAATTTAATCTGAACTAATTGTAGGAAAATCACAAGATCTAAGCTGAGTCATATAAACGGATGTGACAAAATATAAATATTTTTCCTTTTTACTTGTAATTCTGTTTCTCTCGAATATTTTATTTCTTAATTAATTTTCTTCATAGAACAGTACCTAAGCGATGATAACTACCTAAGCGATGATAATTTTGGTAAAATTAACATTAAAATAAAATTCTACAATAAGCGAAAAAAATTCGTGAATGTGTTAAAATTTGGTAACTCTATCAATGTAATAAATACGAAATTTTATCAGAGTTATTTTTTATGCCATGCTTTTCTAGCATAGCCTGGCATAAAAAACCATTTATTCGGTTAAATTTACTTTTCATTTTTGTATTTTTTTTACTAAATGCATGGTAATAAGAACTATAATTTTGAAAACAGAATTTCAGGTAAATCGTTACTACATGAGCGAAACAATTAACAAATAAATGGTTTAAATACCCTATATTTTGGTTTTATTAACCAGAGTTACGTTGTTGTTTTTTTTTATGCTCCGTTGATTATACTCCGCTTTTCAGAGGTGTCTGATCAGGAAGTTTACTCTAATCAAGGAGTTGCAGAGGAGTCTGATCAGACACATCTGAACGCCATTGACTGAGAACAAATATTCTTTGCTCTTAAAATTTTCAGCATACGTCCTTTTACTGAAAATCGATAGAGATCGATTACTCTTTTCAATTTCTTAAATTATAAATTAAATTTCACGAGTAAAATATAGTGTAAAAAAACAGCTTTAAGGCAGCAATTAAATAACACTAACCATTAATAGTGTAGCAAAATTTAAGCGAGATATAAGGCAACAATAATTTAATTCTTTATACGGCAAATTTTAAAAAACTAACTTGTTGGCTTTTCTGCAAAATTTGAGTCCCTGATTACTTACTCAATAAACCTGATATAAAAATCTAATTTAATAATGATTATATATAGTGATATGTAATAATGATTATATAATAATGATTTAAAAATCGAAGTGATAAAATAAAATGATAGCAAAAAATAAATTATTTTTTACGACTACCTAATTTTAAATTGTCTTTTTAATTTTGAGCCATAATTTTCTCTCGCTAATATTTTTGAAATCATTTAAAATTTTATTTATGATTTAAAAATTTAAACTGTTATATATTTTTAAAACATTCTTTAACTTGAATATTTTTTTGACATTTAGTGCCTAGTTATAAAAATACGTAGTTACGAATTATTCACCACAAATATTTTTATTATTTATCTTTAAATACTTTAATATCCTAAATTAATTAATACCTTAATTATTTTATTCATATTTTCAAACGTTAAAATGCGTCACATTTTTGAAATATTTCCTTTAATCACTTGTGTTTCTTTATATACATTTTGAATCTTAACATCAAAATACGCTTATCAGAATTCTCTTGAATGAATATCATAACTATTTATCTTAAAATATAAATGCACTGAGTATCTGTTTCTTACATTGACTTTTTAAATAATTATATATTCTTAAACTATACGTAAAAAGAGCAACTCACTGTGTTTATGTTTGAAAAATTGTGTGAGAAGAAATAAAATAAAGTAAAAACTAGAATACTTTTAAGAAATACAAAAATAAAACTATGTAAAATGCGAAAAAAACATGAGTAAAAATATACACAGTTCATTAACTAAAAATGAAATTCTTTTTATCAATTTATAGTTTGAAACTAAAAATCGATCATCAGAATAATAAATTTATTTAGACGAAATTTCCATCTTATCGTAATAATAAAAAAAATCCGCTATAATATTAAGCAAATTATTTATTTATTTAATTTACATCTCCTATAAGAAGATTCTAATTAATTCTAACGACACGATGACTAAACTCTTAAAAAAACAAACTGAACTTTCTTTGTGGAGACGGAAACTAATTAGTTACATTGATAAGATAAAATACAGCGTGTGAGTTCGAAGGTCAGAATGGCAGGAAAGGACGAAGTTATACCCGATTTTTGAGTTTCAGTTCGCAATGTCCCGGGGCAATTGATTTTTCGGTCTTTTTAGTTTGAGTTTCTGTTTCTAAGTATAAATATCCGCGGAAAACCGGAGGTGATTCTATTTCTGCTAAGAAGTGTTTTGAATTAAGTGTTACGAGTGATATTTTCTGGATTACGAACAATAACTTTAGCTTGTCTGATTTGTTAGTAAGTATATTATTTTTTCATTTTTATATATAAATTTTTAAAGTGAAATTTTTTGCTTTTAAATAACGATTTTTTAATCGAATTTTAGGAAATTCAAAAAGAAAGTTCAAATGTATTTTTTATTATATAATATATGTATTTTTCAATATATTTCTTAATATATATTCTTTATAACACTTTTTTATGCAAGAGTTCAGTTAATTTTCGCATGTTTCTTAGAATTTCGACAAAAATAAAGTTTTAAAAAGTGTATAAAAATAAAATAATATAAATATTTAATTATGATTATTCATTTTATGTGAAAAAATTATTTATTTTCTTAAAAATTATTGCTTTCAAAAATGTTAAACTCATAATTAAAATAATACTTATCTTGATTTCATTTTTTTCTTCCTTAAAAAAGTATAGTATGGAAAAAAAAGTGTTTAATAACAAAACTTTTATGATAATTCAAAAAAAGTATATTTATTATTATTTTTTACCCCTTTGTTTCTCTAAAAAAAAGAGAGATTTTATCTGTTTCATGTTACTATAGAACTTAAATAAAATTGGTATGGTAAAAATATTACTAAAATCTATTGAATATTTAATTAATACGATTGTTCATTTTGTGTAAACGTATCATTATTTCCTTAAAATTATTACTCTCGAAAATGTTATACCCTTAAAATAAAAATAATAATGAAAACATTTCAGAATACACGTTCTATTCAAATATTTTAATATTTAAATCATAAAAAAAGTATTCGAAAAAAAAACTAATAAATGTTAGACAATATTCTTTTCAAAACTGTTTTAGTTTGTTTGTGCTTACTACTTTATACAAATTTTCAACTCCTTAAATTAATGACCTCAATCATTTTTTTTAATTATCGAAAAGTAAAACTGTCTCTTACGAGTTTTATATTTCGCTAATATTCAAACTTACATATTATTATCTTAATAAAATAAATAATACGTTTAATAAATTATAATTGTTCATGTTTTAAATGGGTTTATTTTATAAGATACAAATTATATTTTTGTTTAGATTACTTTAATCAGCTTTACAAGTTTTAAAACAATTTTAATTATACAAACTTTTATTTTTAGAAAAGTTTTAAGCTATAATTGTATACATTTACTAAGTATTTTTTCTAGCAAATTTTTTAAATCGCAATTTTTTTAAGATACGTGATGTTAGGTTTCATGGATATATTACAATTTTAATGAATTAATCATTATAAAAAGTACATTTGTTAGAAGTTGTTAGAAAGTACAAAATATCACTATTGTAATCATTCATTTTTTAAGCAGTACAATCACATGCACAAAAATGTAGTATCTAAACTGTATACATTTCAATAATTTATATAGGATGTGTTAAAGCGTATTGCATTAATTTATAATTCTACATAATTAAATTATGCATAGTTTCTGCTTTGAACATTTAATAGCAATAATTTTTTTTTTTTTACTTATCAAAAAATAAAACAGACTCTTACGTGTCTTATGTTTCTCTAGTATTCAAACTTATATATTAATATCTTTATAAGATAAATAAAACGCTTAATAAATATAATTGTTCATGTTTTAAATCGTTTTATTTTATAAAAAGATACAGATGATATTTTTGTTTAGATTACTTTAATCAGCTTTTCAACTTTTAAAACAATTTTAATTACACAAATTTTGATTTTTAGAAAAGTTTTAAACAATAATTGTATAAATTTACTACGTATTTTGTCTAGAAAATTTCTTAATTCGCTATTTTTTTAAGATACGTGAGGCTATGTTTCATGGATATATTACAATTGATCATTATAAAAAGTGCATTTGTTAGAAATTATTAGAAAGTACAAAATATCACTATTGTATTCCTTTGTATCAAAAGGCAAATGCTTTTTTAAGCAGTACAATCACATATACAAATATGTAGTATCTGAGCTGTATATATTTCAATAATCGGCTATAGGATGTGCAAACGCGTATTGCTTTAATTTATAATTCTACATAATTAGTTAAATTATGCATAGTTTCTGCTTTATACATTTAATACCACGCAATTTTAATTTTTACTGATTAACTAAAAAAATTTTATCTTTCGTTTTTTAAATAAGCAATTCTTTATTATGACTGTTTAGCCAGTTTGATTTATTACAACTAAATGCGTTAAATTTCACGCCATGATTGAAATTTCTTTCTAAAGGAAATCTTAAAATTTCACTATTATTAGGGATATTATCAGAGACGAAGCTAGAAAGGAGCAAAGAGGGGAAACGTGTCAGATTTAAAGGGGAACTGAATTCCTGAAGAATAATGAAAATTAAATTCTACAGTAAAATGCTTTTCTCTTTCTAAATTTAATTTGCTAATTGCAGGCTCTATAACTTCTTCAAACTTTTATTAACTTTACCTAAAAATTAAACAAGATATCTATTAATATTGTAGTTAATTTTCACATAGGGTGTTTTTTATCATTATTAACAGACTGGAAAACGTCTTAATAAACAACAATAAACACAATCATAATATTCTATGTGCAATAGAAACTACATTAGTAACATACACTGTTTAATTTTAAACCGAATGGAATAAAACTTTATTAAGTCACTTAAAAATCACTATATCAAGCTGCAAAATTTTATTTTAAGTAACATTCAAAAAACAATGACAAATGCGGCGGATTTAAGTTTTTACATTATCTAAAACTTAAAGTGATTCTGAAATGTTCTATTTTAAGTCCTACACCATAGAGGGCGCGGAAAATGAGTTGGTCCCCCGGTGGCACTCACGGAAATGCTCACGGTTTTGGCACCGCTTGGCGCGGTCGAGAATAAGCTCTCTGAAAACCGCAAAATTGAGAATATGGTAACCCAACCGATCTATGCGTCACATCTTGCTACAGCGTGCAACCCTATTACGTTGATTGAGTAGGAAAATGATGGTTCTATTCTAGTTAAAAATTTCTTTCTTATTCACTTCTATCTTCACACCGCTATTGTATTTTTTATAAGCGGTTTTCGTTTTGAATGAAAAATTCATACTTAATTTAATGTTTATGTCTCAGAATTTTATTTAAAAATAGATTCTTGTAAATATTTTACTTTTCAACTTCTTTTTTTTT
>NC_092205.1:19813178-19936988 GCF_043381705.1 Parasteatoda tepidariorum
TTTTTTTCATATAAAATTAATGTAATCTTAGTCTTAGATAAGTTTATCACTTAACCAAAGTGAAAATAGTAATAATAATAATATACTTACGGAGCACCAACTAAAAGTTTGCTGATTTTCAATACAAATCTCTCAAAAGACGTTTGAACAGGTCGGTTAAAAAGACACCAAATAAATAAAAACGGATCAAATTACTACAGCGTCATCTTCCTTAGAGTCTGAACTAAGTCCTCCGTAGGTAAAAAATTTTTTATTTGCAATTTGAAATAGTGAAAATTAAATAAAACTAAAATGAGTAAACTCGCCCCTGGATGGGTAGACTCGCCCCGGTTTACGGTATATCAAGCTGCAACATTTTATTTAAAGTAACATTCAAAAAACAATGCCAAATGCTGTGAATTTAAGTTTTTACATTACCTAAAACTTAAAGTGATTCTGAAAAGTTCCATTTTAAGATGACCTACACCATAAAGGGTGCGAAAACTGAGTTTTGCCCAGGTGTTGCAAACCCTAAAGTATTCATAATCAATTTCAACGAATATAGTTCTCTAATTTATCATCTGAACATGCCTTGTATAATTGAAAAATGTTTCATTAAAGATATTTTTAATTATTATTTTTTGCCAATTGTTGGAACGAAACATTAATATACACGAATTTTATTTTTAAACATATAATATTACCTTAACACATCTTTGACGCATGTATTGACGAGAAATTGTACGTTTTTAGAACGGAAATTAAATTTACTTAAAATCGGAATTAAATTTTGTAGAAAACGAACTCTATTCATTTATAAAACCGTTTGCTGAAGAAAAGAAATGAACTTTTTTTTCCTCACTTAAAAATTTTATTTTTTTTAATATTATGTAAAGTTTTGGTGCAATTTTTAAGTTACATATTGTTCTCTAGTAATACTTTTTAAGTTATGCAACATTTGATTTTACAAAGAAGTTTAAAATGGCTAACTAAATAACAAGTCTAAAATTATTTCGAATGATTCGCTTAAAAAATTGTGTTTGTTTTCTTATTTCCAAATTGTCATTTGGTACGTCACAGCTATGTTGAGGACTTATATAGTTCGATAGCAACGATAGTTTTTGCGTTGTGCTATATTGAATTTAAAAATGAAAATTTGAAATAAGAAATTAGAAAAAATTCTAAAAATTTTTCATCCGTAAAATCATTTGCTTAAAAATGTGTTCTTTTATTTGCCGCAAAATGTCTTTTTTTTTAAATTTGATTTGGGAAAGCACTTATTTTTAATTGCATATCATAAATTGTGGAACATTTTATGTAATAATAACATTTCTTAATTTGCTATCTTTAAAAAAATACTATAATAAAATAAATATTTACGAAACCAATTGTTTAAAATATTGTGTTCTTTTTCTTATTTTAAAATTTTAGTTTTAATATCCTTTGGTAGATAAAAGAAATTTTGGTTACATAATAAATAGTTTTGCAAATTATATGCAATTTATAGACGTATATTAATTACAAACATAGTAAACTATAACTATTTAATATTTATAAACAAAATTACAGCAAAAAGGAAAACTAAAGCTTTGTTACTAGTAGCTTTATTTTTCCTTTTTGCTACTAGTAGCTTTAGTTTTCTTTTGTACAGTGTGCCAAAAAAAAAAGGACCGCAGTGAATAACTTCTGATCTAATGATCAAAACTTCACGTTCTAGGACTCAACCTTAATGGTTTAAGGAGATGACCTCAAGTATGCTAATTAATAAGTGCAACCGATATTTTAAGTTACAAATCCAGGCACAGAAACGTACTTTCTCTGAATAAACATGCCTTTTTTTCCGACGGTTTTAAATTTCTGACCCCCAAAATATAGGAGGTATCAGCAATCTGGGAAATACGGTCCCAGAAGTTTAGTCTAGAGAGCGATCTAAACTTTAAACCCCCTAATGTTAATTTCATTATTTGCTTATTTCGCCATATCTCGAGAATTTTTTAAGTGAACTGAAAAATTATCACTCACAATTATAACAATCAGAATGAGCCCTAGAGCGTAAAGATTCGATCATAAGATCAAACGTTATTCAGGGTGGTCTGTTTTTTATTTTGCGCACTGTACATATCTTTCTTAAAAAGTTTACCATTGCTGATAAACAAGAGAACGTTAATCCTCAATCGATAGTCCCAAGTACGAATTGAGATTGTATGAAAATTTTTTTCGAGGTTGAATATCTTATCAATTGTAAAATAGGAAAATTACTAAATAAGAAAAGAAAATTCAACATATTTTATCTAGAGGTAGCAACAAAATTTATTTCAAGAAGAAGATATACTGCCTTTCTTGTCATTAATATTAGAAGAAACAATTCATCATAATATAAGTTGGGCCGATTATATCAAAAACATTATTTTTTATTCCTTTTATTTAGTTTATGTCTTATCTCGGTTATTATTAAATAATATAAAATAGCTTCAATTATTAATAATTAAACCGCTGTGACTCAGAGGTTTCAGCATTCGCCTGCCACTGAGATGTCCCAGGTTCGAATCCCAGCTGGTTGATATGAATTCTGCTCCCGACTCGCACCGACCACTGTCCTGATGTAAAAACATCCTCAATTGTAAGAGGATCGTAGGTTATAATCCCCTTTCCATCGGGCTAACCGTGGGAGGTTATCGTGGTTTTCTCCTCCATGTAACGCAATTGCGGTTAGTGCTATGAAAAATTTCTCCCCGAAGGCTACTTTGTCCCAATACCAGGAGTTCCTTTGCATTCCCAGTTAGGTTTGAAATTACAAAGCTGCGGAGTTGAGCATTGATAATAGTAAACTCAGATTTGGGTCGACTGTTCAATATCATTTATAAAATTAAAATAAAAATTTTATATTTTTTCACGTGAAAACAATTTTAATATTTCTTTTCTCATTTACAAAAACTAATAGGAAATCTTCCTAATTAATATGCAAAAATTCTAAGATTTGAGTTGCACTGCTATATTACAACATTAAAAACACGTTTTTATATCGTTTGACTCCAATCTTAAGCAACGCATTTTTTTTTTAACCTCTAGCTTAAACTGAACCACTTTTGTATCAAAAAATTGGTAAGAATTTCTAATACAAGTCTATAATTATCCTCCAAATTTGTAAACAAATTGTTATCATATGACGTAAATGTTGAGCAATGGTAAATCTTTTTTTTTAAAAAAAAAACTGTAAATTATCTGAACAAATTTAGTATTAAAATGTTCAAAATATTTCGATGTAAATCTAATTAGTCCACAAAATCTAAAAAAAGTGTTAAGTTCAGAATTGTTAAAATTTTTTTAAAGAGTACCAAATTTTTATAATGCCATGACTAAAGCAAAATACGAAGAAAAAATTTTATATCTCAATTTTTTACTTTAAAATCTCTTAATTCGTTAAAAATTACTGCGATTGGAAGTGACAATCAGCGTGCCTTACTTGTTAGGTTCATAGACTCACTACATTCGATTAATTGAATTAAAATATGTTCATTTACTATTGCCTACAATCGATTAAGTGCAAAAATGGATGTCTAGGCATACTTTTTTTTCTGAATAAGTTTATACGTTTCCTATGAATTCATGATCTGGGGATGAATGAATTGGTCCGCCCTATAAACGGGTGCGACGTATAGTGTGGCAGAAGTCGAATTCTTGGTCATAGATGGCGCCACTGAAAAATAAGAAACGCACACTCTGCCTTAAATTTGCTCGGTTTCCCCAAGCAAGCTTGCCCGTGTGGCAAGTGACATTAGAAACAACAACATGAATTCATACTATTTACCTATTAACATGAAAAATATTATAATCTATCCACAATATATATAGGTCACACAATATATATCCACAATATATATAATCTATCCACAATATATACTATATAACTCAAGTTTAACCTATCTGAAGCCAGCGCTGCCTATGCTTATTTTGAAAATTGTGCAAAACATTAATATGAAGAAACGTTTTGTGTAAATGAAAAACGTTTGTGGTCTAATTTTTTAATATTTAAGAACTTACTCCAATGCTGACTTTCTTGGGATCATAAAAATTTGCAAAAACTAAGAATAAGGCAGTGATTTTGATAATTTTCATCTAAGTGGAAAAATGTCGCCAAATTGGCAATTTTTAAAAAAGTTAATAACTTTTAAGATATTTAATTTATTTATCTGTTCTAAAGCCCAGATAATTCTTCACGGCAAGAGTTTAAAATCATCGCATTGCTTCAAGTGTAAGGCACTTAAACTATGGCTTTTTTTTATTTTCCTTGGCGACAGAGCTACGAAAAACAGCGTTAATGTAATCTTTCCGTCATCTCCATCTTATCTGTAAAACAAATCGAGCGTTTCAACAGATGTTGGTACCTATTTATAAAAATCATTTATTTAATGTATCATTCACATTTGTATGATTTTTCTCTTATATTTAATTTTTAATGAATTCATTTATTCTTCCAGAAATCTACAAAATGAGCTCCAATGATGGAAAAAGATCTTCGAAAGCCAACAATGACAGGCCAGTCTCTCCCGTTTCTTTATCCGAGAGTGACAACGAATCGTTGCCAGAAATCGAATGCAAACTTTGCAACAAATCTTTTGACAGCTACAATGCCTATCAACAGCACATCAAAAGTAGGAAACATTACAACCAAATGACAGCAAAGAAGATGTCCGCCAAGGCAGCGGTTGATAAATTAGTGGAGGATCATTCTGAAAGTGATGGGGATGACAAATACACGGAACTCAACTGTGACGTATGCTCTAAGACATTTTCTGGGTGCAAACCTTATGCTTCGCATCTTCATGGAAGTACTCATGCAAAAAACCTCAAAAAGCAAGCTTTGAAGGAAAAAATGAAAGACGTTCCCGGAGTTGAAAGCGACGAGGGTAGTGGCGACGATTGGATGCCTAAAACTGTCGCCAAATGCAAACTGTGCGAAAAGGAATTCACCAGTTTGGAATCTTTTCAGAAGCATTTATCGGGCTCTATGCACAAGAAGAAACTCAAGCAGGAAAAAATTCTTCAGTCTGTGAAAGATGAGCACAAAGGTTCAGATGTTGAAATGGATGATGATTTTTACAAGAAATGCGATGTCTGCGACAAGGAATTCAGTGGTCTATTACCGTATCAGAATGGGGAATAAAATCAAATGGGGGAATAAAATCAAAGAAATGGGGAATAAAATCAAAGATATGTGCACCAAAGAGTCTACAGACAAAAAGTTCATATGTAAAGAATGTGAACACGTGTTCCTTGATCCTTTCGCATTTCAATCACATCTCGACAACAACAGTCACAAGAAATACGAAGCCAAAAGCCAGATGACCGGAGTCGTCAATTCTTATCCAGAAATCGTAGCGTTAAAGACCGTCCAGAACAACCCAGTCGATACCGACGATCAAGATGAATACGAAATCGGAGACTATATATTGGTCTGTAAGTTGTGTCACAACAGTTTCAGTGGTCCTCAAAGCGCGATAGATCACGTGAAAAGCAGAAAGCATTTAAAAACAAAGAAAGAAAGAGAAGCCATGAAAATATTGCGTGAGCAGCAGAAAACGAATTCCTCCCAAGATGACAACAAGATTAAAAAAAAGTCTGCGAATGGCATTCTGAAGGATTCATCTGCTAAAGTATTGAATGGAGCGACTAAAGATGCTGAAGATGATGACGATTTTGAACATGTTTAATAATAGTATCAGCAATTATATCTTTAACTCTTCTTCTTCTTCTTTCCCAGCACTACTGCCTGTCACAAGTCAAGACTGTCTCCATGAGCCTTCTCAATATAACTCAGTAACATCAAGTTTCTATGTTTTCGTTACCATATTGTGAAATGTCAATTTCTAGCTCAAACAATAATTTAAATCGTCTTCTTAACGCATGCTCTGAAATAGAATGTTATGTTCCATACCTATATTCAGAACAACAAACAGGAGATTCATTGCTAGTCTAAATGTGATAGGTTAATATATTTTAATGATTTTTGTTGGAGTAGTAAATGTATAAAAGAATGTACTCAATGCATTAAGTGAGACTGTTTTAACACATGTTATCGAGAGAATATTAATGTTTATTCACAATTTATTACCATCACTTATGTATGTGCCAACTTAGCAAATGTGCTGAATTTTATTTCATCAGAACAAATATTTACTTAACTTACACTTTTTTTTATTACAGGTAAAAATTTAAACTACATTTCATAAATCTTAAAGAAAAATCAAATATTATATAAAATTTAGTAAGCAATTCATTATTTTATTTATTCAAAATGAAAAGATAATTGACAAAACATAATTAATTCATTATTGGTTATTTTATTCAAAATGAAAAGATAATTGACTAAGCATAATTAATTTGTTACTGATAAAAATGAAGCTTTTTTTGTTCTTAAGCAATTTGCAATATGCTTTAGTGAATTGCACATAGATTCAAACAAAAATAATGAAAATAATTCAATTGATTTTAATTATTAAACTTTGTTACAATTTCTTTATAGATTCTAAAAATTTAAGATTATCGAAATTATATAAAATTACAAATGAAAGTTAATATCTCTCTTTATATATTTTTTTAATTATTTGCATGCTTTAAGAATCATACCAAAATCCTAGTAAAATTTTTTAAAAAAATTACTAATTATTTTATCTGAAGAATTAAAATAAGTTTAAAGAAATGTGCAAAATTATCTGTGCCTGTTGAAACATTTTCGATACTTTTTACATTATGTGCTTTTTAAATCACGCACTAGTAGAAGTAATAAAAGTAATTGAAATGATTTCTATCAATTAAAAATATTTTAATTATCAAAATTTAAAAATTACAAATTATGTAAAATTATTAGTGAAAGTAACCTTAATTTTCCATATATATCTAAATTATCTATGCGTTTTAGGCACTTTTATACATTTCTTTTTAATGTTTACGAATGGTTATAATTATCATGAAAATAATCAAATGATCATAAAAATAATAATACGTAGTATATCTAAATTGTTTCATGTATAATAAATTAAAAGAAAAGGATTTATATAAAATTACAAGTGAATGTTAATTATATTCATTTTTTTTTAATTCTATAAAATTTGTAGTTTCTACAAAAATGCCAGTAAAAGTAATAAAAATAGTTAAAATATTTTAATAATTTTATAGATTAGACAACAAGGAATCATATAATATTGCTATCACACTTTTGACTTAAATTTATGTGATAGGAAGTATACAAAAATTGCTGGTTCAAGACTTGAAATTAAAGATAAGGAATTATTTAAAACTAATAGGCAAAAACCATTTTTTTCGTGTGTGTGTTTTTCAATTCTTCATATGCTTTAGGAATTATCTATAAAAGTGCCAGTAAATGGAATGAAATTTTTTATGTAAGAATGAACAAACAGGATAAAGAAAAATATAAACAAAAACAAGTCGTTGAATTAAGCTATATTTATTATGTTGATTAGCTAATCGGAAGGATTGTCAAAAGAAATTTCTTTTTACGTAATTTTTTTTTTTTTTTTTAATTAGCTATATAAGTCGAAATGATATGTTTTGCTTATCATGAATTTTAAATATTTTATTACAATAGTATTTAATATTATTTTTTAAAATTATAAATGAATTTAAAGATTAATGTTTTCAAAATTCATTTTATGCAACGTTTTAGACTATTGTTATTTAAGGTGGCAATAAAAGAATAAGATAAAGATGATTTTTAACTTTGAATAGTATTGTAGAACATGTAGTTACTTTTAATTTTTTTTGTTATGGTCTGTATCGTTAAAAATATATGCTACTTAAAATACTTATTCTATTAATGAGATAAAATTAGTTTTTTTAATGATAAATGTTTTTGTGAACAAAAAAGAACTAAATATTTCTACTTAATACTTTATATACTAAATATGGATTCGCTATATACAAACTCGCAAAACTTTTAAATTCTACGATTTTATTAAGATATCACAAATTTATAGTATAACAAAATATTTTTCATACTTTCATATGAAAAATATTTCTATCTGTAAGCGTTTTACTTAAGGATTGTATATTGTAGAACATTCAGTTCTTTTTATCTTTTTAGTTTTTTTTATCGTTTGTATTGTAACAATTATTTTCAAAAATATAAGCTACTTAAGGAATATATTCTATGAATGTAAATGGCATGAATTGTTTAACTAAATTAGCAAAAAAGTTCAATTTTTTTTTGGTACTTTTATGGCAGGAAATATTTATTGCAAATACGAACTTCTTTCTAATACTTTTTCTATTTTTTATAGCTGTTAATTAGATTAATTGTATAATTTATGAATAAAAAAAACATTTATTACTCCATTTATTCATAGATTAAAAACGTATCATTTATTTTTTCTCATGACGCGTTTCTTTTTATATACACTTAGTTTTCTTTGTTTCTGTTTATTCATTTTCCCAATAACTGTATGCTAATTGACAAAATACTTGCTGTTTGACTTTTATTGGAAGCTATATCAATTTTCCGAATGCGTGTGTACTTTTTGGAATTAAGGATAAATAAGAAGAAAAATACACAATGTATGAAATACCTTCTATGGAACTAATTATTGTTAAAAATGTAGTTTTCTTTGTAATTAAAGCAATAGCTTGACGGAAAAGAAAATTCTTCTTTGTTTTACTTTTTATTAACCCATTTTTACCTTCAGTATCTCTGTACAGATGGTTTTAAATTGCCCGTTTGAACTCACATGAACTTTTTTTTTTCTTTTTAAATATTTTTCAGCTTTTATTTCTTGTAAATTGTACCAATATCATCAGAATATAGTAAGTTCTCGGCAAAGAACATAGCATTTAATCTAAGAATGTAGTCTTTTTCTATATAATAATTTCATATATACTTCTGTGATTATTATAATTTTTTTTCTCAAATCACTCTCACATAAATTTAGATTTTGACGATGTTTTGACTTTAAAGAATAACGTTTAAAAACTGCAAAAAAAAATAATTGCATAAAAGAAAAAGATTTCAAAATTTCCAAATACGGTTTTCCTATAAATTTTTTCTTCTTCTCAATTTCATAGCATATAAGATTAATATGCAAACTATTGCAAAGGTGAGATTGATGTACTGTGGGTTAATATGAGTATTACTTTGTATTTATTTACTTTGGATTTATACTTTGTATTTATTTTGTCTAATGTATTGACTTATGCACATTATAATATGTATAGCTATGCTTTGTTTAAAAATAAACTTCGAGCATTTATATCTCTGGTTTCATTTAAGCAATCGTTTATTTTTTTTCCTTCTATACTTCATCAATATGGTTGATTTTTCTTGATTCATAGGTTAGTTCTTGAAAGAGGAAAAAATATTTACTAACAAATAATTACTGACAAAAATATTTAATATTTACTACTTTTATTTACTTAAATTTTTGTTTAAAATTTATTCACAATGTTGGTTTTTCTTAATACGCAGGTGAGTCTTAAGAGAAGGAAAAGAAAGGGGGGGGGGGAACTAATTTGTTCGGAGTACATGAACATAATAGTAAAGGTGTGTTCATAATTCTGCAATGGCGTTATTATATGTTTACAGACAGAAAACAAGGAGTGGGTGAAAATATTATTAGCAGATATAGAGTGTTATTGGAGTTATTAATAACTCCAGTAATGTTTCTTTTCCAGCTAACGCTATTTGAACTTTTAAGTTCATGAGAGGAAATTCTAAAACGAAGAACAGTATCGTGAAGTAGTAGAAAATTAGATTGGCTTTATCAGGGTGCGTAGCCAAATTATTCAACAAAAAATAAGCACCTTTTAAAGCACTCAAAAATATTTTTAAGCACTTTAAAAAAATATCATAATTAGGCAAGGTTGGAAAGTTTTTGACAATTGACGGTTATATCCATCATGATGGAAAAAAAAACCTTTCGGCATAGTTTTTGACAATTGTCAAACATCATGAAATTTTGAATCTTGTAAAACGAATGGCGTTTTCATACGCTACGGACTGACAATACGGACTGACATACGCTACGGACTGACAAAGTAGATTGATTGGGTTTGAATTAATTGTGAAAACGTTGAATAGAACAATGTAGACTGTGTCTTTTTGCATAATTCGAAGCGAAAATCATCATGGTAAAGAAAAATCTCATTTTGAAAAAAAAGAAAATTAAGCACCTTTTAAAACATCCAATGAAAAAAAGCACCTTTAAGGGCTTTTAAAAATCGAAAATAAGCACCTTTAAAAATGCTGCGCACCCTGTTTATGGTTAATGTCAGACAAACGTTATGCAGAATATCTCCATTCTTTATTTTTGTATTCTTATGAATAAAATAGGTATGGCGGAATAATTTTTAAAAAGAAAAGAATGAGCAATAAAATCTGGTGAACTATAAGCGTGGATGGTGATATTAAAAAAAAATAATAATCGTGTGATTGCCAGATGAAACTGACAGTAAAGAGGCATGGTAGAAAAATTTATAATTGTGCACTTTATGATGAAAGCATAAAAATTTTGTCTCTGTTAGTACATAACCTGAACAAGATTTTAATTTATTGAGGCCCTTTCCTTTTGAATCTGTAAGGTTTTTATTAGGGAAGGGGAGAAAATAAACATTGCTATCAAATGAAATGTGTATTGTTTCCGATTTATTTTGCTTTCTTATTAATATATTTTTTACACTAAAGAAAATGAAATTAATCCTAAGTCGACTTTTCTCTTAGAACTATGTTTAACGTAGTTTTCATTTCCTTACTTAAAATATATTAATCTATTTGAAAAATCAAGACAGATCTAACGTACTTCCTGCTTCTATGACTCTCCACACACTTATGGAGAAAGCGTGCGAAGTGATGCCATAGGTACAGAGTTCTGCTCTACGCCACCTGTAGCCCATTTCGATCGCCACTTCGAAAGTATTAGCTCTATTGATTTATTTCCATTTTTATGCGGAAAAAAAATTTACTTAAATGATTTCATCAAAATACATAAAATAACAGTTCTTCATTTCCGTCAATACAAAATTGTACTTTTTGTACATAAAACCTTAAGAACTTCAAAACTCACACACATCTACTTGGGATTGGTTTCATTCGATTCAGTGTAGAAAAAATACTTTTATACCTTTGGATTTATCTAGAGCAGAGGTCGCCAAAGTGATCTACATAGACCCCCAGGGGTCTATTTAACAAAAGTGGGGGTCGATCTGAGCCAGGGGGTCGANTTCTTATTAATATATTTTTTACACTAAAGAAAATGAAATTAATCCTAAGTCGACTTTTCTCTTAGAACTATGTTTAACGTAGTTTTCATTTCCTTACTTAAAATATATTAATCTATTTGAAAAATCAAGACAGATCTAACGTACTTCCTGCTTCTATGACTCTCCACACACTTATGGAGAAAGCGCGCGAAGTGCTGCCATAGGTACAGAGTTCTGCTCTACGCCACCTGTAGCCCATTTCGATCGCCACTTCGAAAGTATTAGCTCTATTGATTTATTTCCATTTTTATGCGGAAAAAAAATTTACTTAAATGCAATACAAAATTGTACTTTTTGTACATAAAACCTTAAGAACTTCAAAACTCACACACATCTACTTGAGATTGGTTTCATTCGATTCAGTCTAGAAAAAATACTTTTATACCTTTGGATTTATCTAGAGCAATATTTAAGTTTATCCTTCTTTTATCCCCTCGTTCTTCCAGTATAACCAGTAAGGATGAAGTGTCCGAATATCATGTTCTCATATCCCAGAGATGCCAACTTGCTCCGGATCGCAAATATATATTTAAAAGTGGTAGTTTATCAATTGTGATTCTTGGTTTAATAAATTCAATTTAGCAGATTTCTTGTCACCACTATTTCTAATTATTTGCGAAGGCTTATATAATTCACGTGAATAATAATAATACACTTAATAATACTTATGTCCTACCTTTTGCAAAGCAAGCAAAAATAGTCAAGTATTGTTGTTGTAGTTCATTTACATCGCATTAGAGCTGCACAATGGGATATTGGCGACGGTCTGGGAAACATCTCTGAGGATGATCCGAAGACATGCCGTCACAATTTTGATCCTCTGCAGAAAGGATGGCACCCCCGCTTCGGTAGCCCAACGACCTGCACGCGAAGTTGAGCACCTTACGGTAGCACAGTTTAACGAGGACCTATACCGCACACCCTCGGTCCCTACGCAGACTGATCCAAGTGGTCACCCACCCGCACACTGACCGCAGCCAGTGGTGCTTGACTTCGGTGATCTGCTGCGGGACTGTCTTTGCACAATTTTTGACTGCCACAAGTATTTGCAAAAGTTACTTTTGTAGTAACAATGATAAACATTATTTTTTACGTACAATTTTTTTTTTAATTCTAAATTGCACTCTTTCTCCACGAGAAGCAATTGTTACTTATTAGAAGCATCTTCAAGTTAAATCCGGCAATCAAATTAAGTTTGATGTTTTTCAACTCGTTTTCCTCACTTGTAATATTATTATAGCGTATTTATTCTTTCCTATGTCAAATATTATTTTTTAAACCTAATACGATTAATTTTTTTGCAAGAATTCAAAAAATATATATCAGAAGAGATGTTCACGGTACACTTTGTATATCTCTAGTTTCAATAATTTATTTTAACAGAATTTTTCCAAAAAAAAATAATATGGTATAAACATTTTGGGCTAATACAATTTTCAGGCATTTAGCAAACAACTACCGTTATTTAGCAATGCGTCAGGCAATTGGAAAACTTATAAATATTTTTTAATCAGCCTAATTTTTTTAAGGTTTATCACAAAGAGAACATATAGCTTTATCCTAATTAGTAAATACATCATTTAGGTGATTTCTCCAGATAGAGACAGCTTGCAAGATTTATTGAAAGGTCTCGAAGGCTTATTACATTATCTAACTATAATCCAAAGTAAATTCCGTCAGATTGAGTAATTCGTCGTACAGATCTTAATTAGCCTAAAGGCATATAAATCGATTGTAATATGCCTATAAATAGATTAGAAAATACGGAAGACTTTACTAGTCTGTCGGGCGAAATATACTTCCGATGTGTCTGCATTTATAAAAAAAGAAAAACAGTCTAATAGTTATTAAAAAAAATCTGTTTATCGGATTTATATTTGTGCAAATATATGAAATCCAAAAAAAAAATAAGCCTTTTAAATAGGGCTCGAAAAAACTCAGAAATTTTACCCGTCCCCGACGATGGTTTATCCAACAATGTACCCGTCCTCCTTTGAAACTAATAACTCGTAGCTTCTGAATAAATAAAAATATAATTTTCTCTTGTTTATTACAAACATTTATATAAATTGCACAATGAATTAGTAGTTACTAGGATTACAAATACTAGGTTACTAATAGTAAAACCTAGTATTTCTTTTATGAAATAATTTATTTCTTTTATGAAGTAATTTAAATGACAAAGGTCAAGTTATCTGGAATGTCAATTTATCCGAGTGTACTGCGTTTTTTAAATGAATCATATATGACGTTTGTCAGTTCCACAATCAAGCCAATGATTTACAGAGGTTTCTGCACGGAAATCTGAAAGTGGTTTTCCATTTAGGTAGATGTTCATAATTGCGTTTAACGCTTCTTGTTTAGGACCAGTACGTAATGCGTTTTTTTGTAAGTTCATAGCTGAAAAGCCCCTTTCAACTGCTGCAGTACTCCCAGACAGAGAAAACATCAGTTCCACCATGCGCAGTATGTTGCTGTATTTGTAGATTAGAGGGTCATTTTAGAAGTAAGGTGCTGGTTCTTGTAAGATAACAAATATTGAAAATGTATCACGAACATTAAAGAGAAAATGGCCGTCCGCGCGGATGTCGTATTCGAGAAATTCGTTGTCCGCGGGGAATTTTTGACCGCCGAGGACGGGAGGTTTTTCGAGCCCTGCTTTTAAAACTGTTTTTTATTCATATTCTAACATTTAATAATTCTTTATTTTCTAATGATTATCGGAATTACATTTGTGCAAATATGGAAAATCCAAATAAACTAGCTTGAAATGCTTTTTTTTAATACAAATTCTAACATTTATCAAAAATTTATTTTCTAAATTAAAGAAATTTCAATGATGAATAACTATTTCTCTCAAAACTGAATTACCACAAATTTAAAAAAAAAAATTTTGATAGTGACTAGTCAGTTCCTATATCTATTTCACAACTATAAATTTTTGAAATTCGGAAATATAATATTTTTCACTTACTTTGACCTAAATTAATGCAGATTATTGAAAAAATATGAAAAGTATATTTAATAAAAAATTCTGCGTAAAACCGCATTTTTGTTTTCGTTTTGTAATATAAATACGTATATCACAATTAAGTTAATAATTTTTTTTCAAACGTTATTTTGTGGNTTGTAATCATGATTACAAGTAATTGATTACTGTAATCAAAAAATGTAATCGATTACATTTTTGGCCAACTCTGATACACACTAGTTCTCGTTTTTTACACAGAGGGCGTTGCTCGAATACAACACTGAACAGACATTATTTTTTAATAAGCTTCATTTTCCAGTCATAACTATAGGCAGTTAACCTGCTTTTGTAGTTAAAATATCTAGAAATGCCAACTGTCATACTTAAGTCATAAAAGATACGAGGAATTTATTTCATGTCTTTATTCTCTATACCAAACAAAAACTCTTTCTTTCCTTTAAATACATTACTTCCAACATAAGAAATAAGTATAAAAATATGAATTTTTTTAAGTCACACAAATCAAATTTTTGAGACACAATTTTGTGAAATAAAATATTGACACATTTAGGATTAGTTCATAAAATGTGCTCCTAAAAACTCTACATATAACTCAACAGTCACTTAACAAATTTGATTTTTTAAAAAAAAAGTAAAGCATATTATTCAGGTATTTATACCAGCTGGCTTTCTTCAAAGACATGCAGGGATCCATCAACCTGAAGCTAGGTGGGCTTCATAACTCAACAAGTGATAAACTTCAGTTCTTAAGACATGATTTTCTGTGCATGGTTCAGATTGACAAAAAAGAAATAAAAGTTTTTATATATTAAGCATAAATAAATATATACATTTAAATAATTTTATATATGGTGATATGGTTTGACGAAGAACTTCAATAGTATAGCTTTATAAACTTTTTTCAATGATGTTTCAAGTTTAAATATTAATAGATAAGACTTTTCCAAGACTTTTTTAAAATATGGAAAATTACAATATTTGATAGAACATTTAACAGTAACTACAAGGAATAATAGTTGCTGCGATATACTATATCTCAAAGCAATTTGAATTTTTTTTGAAACTATAATTATTACTCAAATTTTTTAAGCTGTTTTTAATGTTTTTTTAAAATTGATTTTGGTTTAAAAACAATACCAATTTTGAGTCTAATTGATTCGGAGGTATCAAAAATTGATCAAATAGTTCTCGATAAATGAAATTTTAAAAATACAAATTTATAAAAATCTCAGAAACCATTCAACTGATTTCTTTCAAATTTTGTCCTTTTAAATTATTAACTTTAAAAAAGTATAAAAAAATGTACACCTTCCAATTCAATACATTTTTGACTATTAGTAAAAAACTGAATAAATAATTATTAAAAATTATTTTTTATGTGAAATTATATACTTTTGGATAAATACATTGTAAAATTCTGTGCAAAAACTTGCTTTATTTGAAAAGTTCTTGAGATTTGGTAAAATACCAGAAAATAGAAAGTAACAGTATAAACTTTTGAGCTCTTTCCTAAACAAAGGATACGCCCCCATACTTTGAAGGTCAAAAATTCGAATCCTAGATTTATTTATTTTTTAAAAAAAGAGTGCAAGTTTATTCTGGGATTAGTAGGTTTTTGTGTATAATTTCGTGTAATTTAAAATATTGTCTATAATATTTAAGTTTACCAATAATATTAGCGTTTTTAGGGTAAAACCCTTGAACTATTAAGATGGAATCCTAATGCATAAAAATTCTCAAATTAGGTCTAATATTGCTTAAGAAGTTCACTTTTTTATTTTATTTACTTATTTTTATGCACTATATATGAATTATGCTTTAATATAATTTTCAATAAAAAATTTGCAATTTAGAAGTGTTAATCTTTATTATATGATAGCTTTAAAATAAAAACAAGAAAAACCTAGATTTGTACTGCCAAGGAATATCCTCATGCAGGTAATTAGAAAAAAGGCAGCAGTGATAAGCTGATCAGCTTCATAAAAAATTATGAGCTAAAAAGAAATATGAAATGAAATTTTGTAATGAACTTTTCTGTCATCAGTTGAAAAAATAATTGCTTTTAAAAATTTCTTGCAATTTAAAAGAGGTTTCTGATTTTACTAGTAGAGGTAATTTATTGTACAATTTAGGTCTTAAATACAAAAAGTTTTTATTCAGAATTTCTTTGAGCAAAAAGAAATAGATACACTATTGGATGTTCAGGCAAACAAACTGGTTTTGCTGTTATCAGCTTCACCTCTGTTTCAGTTGAACAGAATTCAATATGGTTTATATGTTTTTATTGCCATAAACATCAATTTGTGACTAAATTAATATAAACATTTTTTTTTTAAGTTCATATTTAACAATCATTCCAAAAGAGAATATTAAGGGCGTTCATTACAGAGCACTTTTATTATATATATATACATACCAACTTAAAAACATGTGCTAACAAAAATAAGCTGTTTTCCAAAGTGCATTCGTAAGTTAAATTACTTTTTATTAAAATAAGTAATTTTTAAAAAAAGAATGATAAAAAGCTTAAGGTCCAAAAAATAAAATTCCTTTTTTTAGTGTATACTGTTGTATAATTTCTCCTCAGTCTCAAGTAAACCAAAATATTTTTTGGACAACACATTAGTGACACAAGAAACATGAACGAAACCTCGTTTGATATCATTACAAAAATTAACATAAAAATGAAACAAAATCACAGTTGGTGATATAATAAAAATTAGCAGATAATCAGCTAAGGGAGCAAAATAAAAAAAATTTTCCACACTAAAACTGTTTTAAGATGTTATCAGCTTCCCATTAGTTGCAGTTAGATTTTGATAGAATGTTTATTTTTTTCTGGCACAAATATCAATATGTGATCCAAAACTAGTATTTGGGCCTGTTTTTTTTTTGTTTTTTTTGTTTTTTTCAATTTAATATTTAACAAAAATTCTAAAAATGAATATTAAGGGCATTCATTATGGAGCACAGAATCTTCTTATGGTCACAAAATCTTCCTTACATAAATGTTATATACTCATATAAATGCTTTTTATTTTGTATCACAATCTTCTAAGACAAAGTTTCATTAAAAGTAAAAATTCTTTTACTTTCAAATTTCACAAATTCATGAAAGTAAAACAGGATAATGTAAATTTAGTTAATATCCCACTTATTATTGATATATTTCTATCTTAGCTTGAACTTACTTTAGACATTTTAAGTGCAAACATAAAATCATAAATAATATGAATAAATATTTTTCAAGCACATTGCATGTTATACATATCACTTTGAAAATATTACAAAACTTAACTAAAATATCACAAATTAACTGACTGGATTTACAAAACTTAACTGACTTGGCTAAAAAACAACACAAATATTAAATATGACTTAATTTTTTTTTCTTCCGATGATGTGAATGACATAACCATTTTATCCAATTAAAACCTCCTGATCATAAATAATTTTAAATAATGAATAAATGTAATTCAATGCAAATCAACAAGATAATTGATGCAAGAATAAGGCACAAAAGTAAAATCAACCTTTTTTAACTTTGTAGTGAGGGAGAAATCGAAATACATAGGAGAAATCAAAATACATAGGAGAAATCGAAATACATAGGAGAAATCGAAATACATAAGAGAAATCGAAGACGAAACCTTTTATATTTATTTTCACTATCACTATATAGTTGCTTCAAATACTGCAAGAATTGAGCACAAATGTGAAAGCACTTCTCTCCTATGTAGCAAATCACGTACAGGAAAATTAAGAAAACCTTTTTTCTTTTTATAATTCAATTGACTTACCAACCATTTATTAATTTGGACTCACCATTTTTTTTTTCTTTTGCACTAAGGCCCTAAATTGAATTTTTTTTTATCTAACTTGAACATTAATTAGCAATTCATAATGTGCATAGGATTTTAAAAATATATATTAAATGCAATCATTACAGAACACCCTATTGCTGAACAGCAAAAGATTTTTTAGATTATATATGGCTTATACTATCTGCTTATAACTTTTGAAATGTATCACTAAGTGACATAAAATATTAAATCTTCAGGGACAAAATAAATATAATGGATGAAATAACTTTGAATAAATGCATCATAAATTTTTATGCAATTGATTAAATATTAAGCCTTCACATTTTTTACATATTATATAGTTTTGCTGCTTAATATATTTTATTTTTAAAAATAAAAGACACAATCACAAAAAATATTTTTCTTCTTTTGCAATAAATTAATTGAATTGATTTACGAATTTACAGTAATAAAACTTTAAAGTACTTATTCCTTTGGAGAATTTTTCAAATTACAAAAGGAAATTAAGCTTGTGCTGGATTGACGATATGTGCAGTTAAATGACACAAAAGCTAGTTATGCGGAGAAAAAAGGTAAGATACAGTAATAGAAATGTCTGAAGTAAAAACAAATATAAAAAAAAGTTTCTAAACATGCATGCAAAGAAAAAAGTAAAAGTCACTAAGGAACTGCTCTACACTAAACTCCTAGATAACAAAAACTGTTTAGGTTGTTTATGAGTATTAGCATATATTAAGATAAGTAGAATTAATAATTATAAAACATTAAAAAAAATAATATAAAAATAGTTAATGCTAATGTAGGCATTTTTCACCCAAAGTTTATAATAACCCTTTTTCTTTGTAAAGTTTACAACTTTATTAAACATCTGCAACAGAAGAGTTTCCATGCAACTTTTACTGTATTCCTTTGAAAAATATTACAAAAACTTCAAAAGAAAATTTATAACTGTAAGCTTTCACACTACATAGACTAAGCTTAATTTGAAAAATATATAACACAAGTAAAAGTTCTATTTAATTGAAGAGCTGAGTAGATGCTGGATAAAGGTTTTAAATGTTGTCGAAATGAACTTGAGTAAACTAGTTTTAAAGTTCATAATATAACAATAGGATATAAATAATGCATCTTTTCTTTATTTGTCTGTTTATAAATCACAAACACTCATTTAAGCTGTTCGAATTCATAGCATTTTAATTTGCTGCCAAGAGTGGTCTTTTAAGGTCATTCGTCAACTGTTCATTGAAAAATACTAGGGGCCTTTTTTCACACCTAAAATACTCAAAGATTGGCACTTAGTATCTTCAAACACTCAGCTTTTAAAAACTTGAAGATTTGATAAAATAAATTAATTTTGTCTAGTTAAATAAGACTAAGCTGAAATTCACCCCCCCACCCCCAAAAAATCTTAATCAATTGACATTACAAAGTTTTAAATTGACAATTAAAAATAGAATTCTTTAAAAAAAAATCATAACATAAGCTGGTCCCAGAGTCAGAATCGTGGCGACACAGCGACATTGTCGCAGAACGATACAGAGTTCTTGCAGAAAAATTTTCCTTTAGAAAGTAAAAACTTTAGGTTTTCCTTTCTGCAAAAATTTTGGAAATTTTTTAGTCCCTAAAATTATATTTAAAAGATGCCTTTTTCGCCCATCGGAGGGGAAAGAAATGTTCAACATTTTTCGATTCTTATTTGAGAAGAATGAAAAATAAAGAATATTGAAGCAAAAAATTTCTTTGCTGCAGAAATACTTGAAATTTTTTTTCCTCCACAATTATATTCAATAGATGCCTTTTTCACACATCAGAGGGGAAGAAATGCTCGTTATTTTTTAAATTCTTATTTGAGAAAAGTAAAATAAGAATTGCTTTTTTTTTTCCTTCACAGATTTTACGATTTTTTTTTAATGTGATGATGATTTACGAAAAGCGAAAAAAGAAATTATTGGGGAGTTTTCCTTTTACAAAATAGGAGAATATCGCCCATGATATCTAAATAAAAAAATATTACACAATCATTTAAAAAAAATACCTGCAATTGTATTATATCCAGATAGACTTTTTTTTTAAAATATGTTTCTGTTACTTTGAATTTAAAAATTTAATGAATAACATGAAGATTGATTATTATTAATAGTGTCTTGCAGAAAGATATTATTGCTAGAGAGGTTTGTCGCAGAAAGCCCCAAAAAATTCTGCCCCAGGGAAGCTGGTATTTATTACTCCTCCATTTCTTCGTTTTCTTCCTCTTCTTCTTTAACATCAATCATATCCAAATCCTTAACTTCAATTTGTGTCTTGGAATTCTTGTTAAAATCTACTTTTTCACCAACAGCGAAAAAGGTCAGGTTGAGGGTAGATGGAGTGCTAATTTTGACATCCCAGTCTTCACCGTAAAGTGATTTTTTTACTTCTTCCCCCAAATCTCCAGTTACAGTATTTTCACTTCCACTTCTTCCATCCACTTGTGAAGGCGACATAAACTGTCCCGAAGCTTGGGCAGAGCTACCAAGTGATGAAGCCTGTCCCAATAACAAACTTTGTAGCTCATTTTGTTTCGAAACAGCTTCTTTCCTGATCATTTTCTTACTGTGCCCTTTGCCTTTCACGTGGGCCTGATAAGGATCTAAACCTGAACATCGCACGTCACATAATTCGCAATACCACGCAAGAGATGAAACAATGCAGCTAGTCTTCTTGGACAGTTCAACATCAGGAGCGTTATCAACAGAATCACTGTTACAATTTTCTTTTGAGTTCTCATTAAACTTGTAAGATGAAGCCAGGACTTTCTTCTTGTGGCCTTTGCTACGCATGTGATCTTGATATGGTATCGGACCAGATAAAGTAACGCCACATGGTTCACAAGATAAGGTGCAGTGAGTTGCCAATGGTACATTTACTGGAATTTCAACAGTAGCTATTAAACCACATTTCCTTTTATGTTCAAAGCTATCAATATGTTGCTGATATGACTCAGGACCAGAAAAATTTTTATCACATTTTTCACATCTCGGTTTCCAAGATGTGATTGCTTCGAAATTATTCTTCTTCAATAAATCTGTTGAGCTTCTCAGGTTAGAAGTCGAGTCACAGTCTTCAACATTAGCATTGGTGTCCTTTTCTCTAAGAATCATAAGAGCATGCTCTTTGCTTCCTGTGTGTTTAATAAACTCAGAAAGAGTTTGAAAATTTATAGCACATGATAGACAGGGAAAAGTATTTGTATCTACATGTTGAATCTCAGAAAATGAAGCAGTAGCAGCGACAGATTCAGTGGACATAGAACTATTATGCAATGACACTTTTCTCTTGTGCTTATCACTGGCCACATGTTGCTGATAGCATTCGATTCCAGTAAAAGATTTGTTACAAATTTCGCAATTCATCTTTTAGCAGATTTCTGAAAAACAAGTTAATAAAAAATATCAGAATGTTACCAAACATTTTAATTTTTAATAAACTTTATTATAACAATAAAAAGGAAATCATGGTAAGTAACTGAAGTTAAAACATTTATAAAGCGTAAATTAAATTTAGAATACAAAGGATAAATTTACGAGATTAGTAAGAGTTTGCATTAAGTTTATATTTCTGCATATCATCTATTATTCTATTTTTAAAAACAATTTTTTATAATATTTTGTTTAAGATGAAAAAAATTTAAGAATTTCAAAAAACCTACAAAATTTGGTGCATTTTTTCGGTAACATGAGTTTTTGTAAATTAGGCACTACATGCTCATGTTATACCAGGATTCGCCAATATAAGCCCAGTCCCAAGAAGCTTTTTCTCTAAGGTGAGTTTTTTCAAAATTTACTATATTAGTTCAAAAGGTTTAATTTCAATAACAAAGCAATAATACATTATTGTCATTTAACCAAAAAGATTTCCCAATAATTAAAGATAATTTAATTTTATATATAAATTGAAATGCATTCAACTTGTTTTGAGAGTATACTGATATGCCTGAAGTATACCTGATATTGTGAAGGGTATTGGGGCTCATAAAATCTTAAGAAAATTTCTACTTAAATGAAACTATTATGTTTTTATTAATCAAATTAAGTGTTTAACTTCAGATCATTAGAACCAATAACAATAAATTTATCAAATTTGGAATTTGATGAATTTATAAAATTGCATCCTCTTAGCAAATGTATAAAATTGCAATTCACAATAGAACACAATAAGAAATGTAGTATCAGTTTCTCTAGAAATTTAAAAAATAATTAAAAAGACAGTTGTATTTAACCTGTAAAAAATCATCGTGTAAAAACTATTTCAAAATAATAATGAAAAATTGAACAAGTTAAAAATTATTAACTTCCGAAAAATTACTTTTTTATTTACTATTTATGCATTAAGTTTACATAGGCCAATGTTGCAATTTTAAAATAATAAATTTACAGTGAAACTTCTCGGGAACGATCAATCTCTGTTCCAAGAATTTTACTTAAGTATCATTTTCTTGATATGTAAATGCTACTTGTGTTGGTGTCATGATAACCTGATCAATGAATAAAATTTAGTAAAAATTATCTTTACTGATATTATTACCTACGTGTAATGGTTTGTTTACACATTAATGAATTATAGAATTATTTTAAATAAATAAACAATTATGTTTTTTTGCAAATGTTCTTATGTATTCAATTTCATATCAAAAAAAGGTTGGCTTAAAATGCTTAGTTTTTTTCTAAATAAATAAACAGTTACTATGTTTTTTGTTTATTTTGTTATGCATTTAATTATATATCATAAGAAGTAGTTAGCTTTAAAAAATTTCTCATTTTTTCAGAGTTTGTTTATTAGAGATGCTTAGGTTTTTCATAAAAAAACTTTTTTTTTCTAATTTAACTTTCAGCTATAAAAATAAATCATTGATGGCATCCAGAGCCGGATTATACCTTTCGTAGGCCCTAGGCACAGCCGTTTTTGGGCCCTCCCCATCTCCCCTCTTTTCAAAATATATGCTAAAATTTTCTTGCATATTTTTTTTTTACATTTTTATTAATATGGATTTTAATTTGAATACGACATTTTGCGTAGTTTGGAATTCGACAGCATAATACAAGATTTCGTTGAATCCAAAAATCGCAAAAAAGTAATATATTAGATCATAAGATTCTGCAAAATAATTTATTACCGAAAAATATTATATTTTTATTTGTATCTTCATAATTTTGTGCAAAATACACTTGTTGTTTTTAAAGCTAAATTACTTTTGTCAAAAAAAATTTTCTCCCAATTTTTTCGCAGGCCCCTGAATTTCGTAGGCCCTAGGCACGTGCCTAGTGTGCCTATAGGGTTAATCCGGCCCTGATGGCATCATATCTAATGCAACACGAGGACGTCTTTAATGAATGCATCATGAGGTTGTGGATCTCCTACAGATATCGTCAAAAAGAGCTCTCTAAATAAGAACCACTCACAAAAATTTTAAATACATTTAAATCTACTTATTTTGTTGATATTTTTTCATGTTTCCTTATTTTACCTTTATCTTATTTAGTGCAGAGGTTTACCCAGGTTTTGATGATCTCTAAAAGGTTTTCTTCAACACAAAGTCTAGGGAAAAAATTCTGTCCCCCACAAAAGTAGTCGTAAATAGATGAGGTAGCTACAAAGAGATTGTCTTTCTTGGATATATAATTGTATTAAGATATATAAAGCAAAGAGATATGTTTATAATAAATAATTAACATTATTTGAAAATCTTATTTTGCTGTAATTTTGTAAATTTTCACATTTTTACTTCATAAAATCGAAAGCAAATTATTAAAAAATTGTTTGCTTCAAATTCTTAGAAGATGGCTTTAGCAAAATAAAAAAATTTAACTTCCAAATCATAAATGATATTTAACCATTGCAGAAGTGAGTTTTATTTTACTATAATTAAAATATCAGTAGCAATAAGTAAAATTATTCAACTAACTGCTAAAATGCAAGTGTTTTCGTTATCTATCTAAACTTTAAAATGAAAACATATAACTAAAAATGTTTTCATGCTTGCAGCGAATAAAATTATAGATAGTTCGTTCTTGGACTAGGCACTTGTGATGTCATATCTGGTTGAACCAGAATTTGTTTCGTTTTTTTACCACTAAATCATTCAGTGTGTCACAGCAAAGCAGGCAGTGACTCAAAGCATCGGGATTCTGTCACATCGATTGAGATACAGATTTGTATGTACAATGTACAGAAATGATTCCTGAAACCTACAGAACACGGAAGTTCAACACTCTGTATCTCAAAATCTATTTTCAACACTCTGTATCTCAAAATCTATTCAATTTTTTGGCATTCGGTCCCATGAGGACTTTGGAATAAAAAGATTTCTATTACAAAATATTAAAATTTCAACCACATCGACAAGGAACCACCGATTCTCATATAAAATGTGTGGAGTCCTATGTTTTGTGAAGTATTACTTTCCTATTAAGTAAAACAAAATTTATTTCATTCATGTGAAATCTACACCTGAAAGTTCTGAAAAATTTAGTCAAGTTCTGAAACACTCAGAAGGTTAGAGATGGTTGGGAGTTTTCCATATAAACTGCAAGCACATAGTAGTCAGGACATCATTTGGGTAACTAACTGAACAATAACCCGTAGCTGCCTAATTTCCATATATTGTCACTAAATAACTTAATCTTTATTTTGTACAGGGTGCATAATCAAATTGTTCAACAAAAACCGAGCACTTTTTAACTACTCAAAAAATATTTGTAACAACTTTTTGTGTTTCCTATTATTGAAAATTCATATATATATGCACAAACAAAAGGCAAAAACTTTACATGATCATAATAAAAGAAAAAAACAACTACTTTCTGACAACGAACTCTTTTCTTGATTATATTAACCACGATAAAAACAATTTATGCAGAATTTTAAATATATTCGATACTGAGTCCTTCATTCTATTTTTTAATTTAATTACTTTATTTGATTATGTTCAAAAGAATAATATTAATTTAAAATAACAATTAGACTATAATTTTAAAAAAGTTATCAGATGTATTTTTTAGATTTAAATAAAAGCTATTTATAAAAGTATATTCAACAAAGCATTAACAATATTAATATTAATGATGATACCAAATTTATAATGACACATAAAGAATGAACCTAACTAAGAAAATGTGAGAAATTCATAAAACTAATGTAAATTAGTAAATTATTAAATTTTCATTAAAATTTGAAATTTGTTCAGCATTTCTTTAATGAAAGGATTAAAGATTTTTTTAAATAATTTTAAAATGTAAATACAATGAGTATTGAAGCTATACATTTTTGTCAGAAGTAAATTATTTATATGGTCTCTACAATCATAATATTGAACAAATCTGAGATTATTGAATTTTTTATTTTTATTTTTTTAAACCATATCAGTCAGGAACAGATGAATTTTTTTTTGAATGTTAAATCTGAATTAATGTAAGATTTTTTACTGTATTTGCTGAATGTTAAAATAGTGAAAAGGCTCTCACATCATACTAAGTATAAAAATTTTTATGCAATTAGTGGATGGTCCTTCAGGAAAAGTCTTACCATCTCAATTAATTCATTACTTAATTAAATTTTAAGTATTAAAGGGAGAGGGAAATTTTAAGGGGATGAAGCTTCGTGACAGTTCATTGCACAGGACCCACATTAAAATATGTAATTAGTGAATGATCTCTAAGTTAAGTTAAAGGATCATGGTACTACTGATCTAATAATAAAGTAGCTGAAGAAAGCAATTGGTTTGCTAGTGAGGAAGAGGATGGCCCTTCACTAGCAATGAAATCAACAATAGAAATAAAATTTCCTTTTGCAATTAGGTAAAAAAATTTGGCAATGGTTAGTTTGTCTTCATGATTAATAAAATTCCAAGAGATTTTTCAATTTGATTTCATAGGACCGGCAAGCAGTTCATCTAGCAAGTAAAATTAACGACAATATGCCGAAAATGAATTGTGGTTGAATGATTTGTGACAATGATAAAAGGAATTATGTGAAAATCACGCTTTTTGCGTAATATGAGGCAAAAATCGATAAAGTAATGAAGGAAAAAAATCTCCGTCTGAAAAAGGAGAAATTAAGCCCCTTTTAAAAATATCCAGTGAAAAGAGCACCTTTAAGGGCTTTTAAAAATGAAAATAAACATCATTAAGTACTTTTAAAAACACTACGCACACTTTTTGTACTTAACAAAATTTTTACCATAAAATGTTAGCGAACAAAAAATATGATTCACAAATATTAAATAAAAATACAATTTTGGTACTCAATAAAATACAAATTAAAAACATAAATCTCAAGTGTCATGACAATTTCATTAAAGAAAAAATTTAAAACATCAGAATGTCCTTTTTTTTAATTTGCTTTTATAATGAGATATTTAAACATAACAAATTTTTTCTGCTTTTCAGACAAACTTTGGCAATCAACTTTTTAGCTTTCAACTGAACTTTCTGACAAAGGATGGGTTTTATATTCCAAGCTTTATCTTAAAACATAGGTTCTTTAGCAAAAGGTACAATAGATGAAGCAGGTACAATCTATAATAAATATCCTAATATAAAATGGGAATATTTTGATCAAATCTTTAAAAATACACATAACATTAAATAATTTTATTTTTAACTGAAAAAATTATTTTCATGTTTATGTCTACATATAGTTTGAAACATAAATCAGATTACTGAAATATGTTTTACTTCATATAATTTGATATAAAATCTTACAATATTAATTGTGTTACAATTTATTAATATAAATTGATAATTTCATATAACAATTTGGTTTGATAGTTGCAAGGAAAATTATTAGGAAATGATAGCATTTATAAAAACTCCACTTAATGGGGTTTTTTTGTTGTTGTTTTTTTCTTCAGATTCACAAAATTTATTTCAACCTGAGTATTTAAAGCAAAATGAGTATCTCTGAATAAATTGCTCATAAGAGAAATGCAAACCATAAACACTCTTTAAAATAACTAAATTCTTAAACACTAAATTCTTTAAAATTATATGTTCTAAAGTGCTTTTGCTCTTGAAAAGGATTGTAAAGTGAATATATATAGATTGAAATGAATGAGATAATGATCCCTATTTAAATAAACAGATTCAAAAATTGCGGCATAAAAACGTATGTAAAACTCTTAAAATTGTAGGGTATTTACATGCATGTTTTTAATCAGTGCAAACGACTTAAGAAAGAGATCAACAAGAATGTAAACTATGTGAGGTTTCGAAACACAAGGGGAAAAAAATCAAAATATTAACAATGGTTTTATTTTATATTTTTTAATATGTAATCGTTTACATATGGAACTCCAATCCCAAACCATAACTAAGTGAAATGAAGGTTTTTGTAGAAAAATTATCTTGTAAGATTTTTTAAAATTATTTATCCGTACAATTTCTGAACTAGTTATCTGGATTTGAAATTAAGAGCAACTTTTTTTAATGAATTTGTAAACATTTTATTTTCTCTGCCCTTTAAAATTTAAATGTTTATAATTGCCTCTTTCACTGTTTTTTTTTTTCCTTTGTTTGCATATTAAAAAAAAAAGTAAAACTTTTGTACTGGTTATAATTTACATAAGATCGTGGTAAATTTTTTTAACAAAAAGATATTGACGTAATTTATTTGAAAAGTCACTGTATTGCGGATAATTTACATAGGATCTCGGTGAATTTTACCAACATTAAGATATTGACGTCATTTGTTTTAAATTAACTAAAAGTATTGAAATTAAAAATGCTGTTATTCATTTAAATAAACAATTTAAAAGCAACAAGTATACATACACCGGTTATCTTGAATAGAATTCCTATAAGTCAAATTTTATATTCATTTGCACACTTCCCAGTAGAAACAACCTTTTCAAATGAAAACGACAACTATAAAAATAAGCAAGAACATCCGTAAACACGCGATGACGTGCATAACGCAAACCGAAACTTTTGGGGGAATTTTCCCATAAAACGACGATAAATATTATTTATGATTTTATATCGATACATTTTTTGGTAAAACACTTTTTTCCAGATGATTAAAGAAAAAAAGAAAAAGTAGAAACTAATGAAGTGTTGATTAATTTCCTTCTGACTAAAATGGAAGAAAAAATTTTTGTTTCAAATAAAAGAAATAATAATTAAATTTTAATAATAATGTAGTTTTGATTGTAACCGTTAATATTAAGCGGTTCTTTCGAAAGCTCTTTGGATAATCTGTAATGTTTATATTTGTTTTTATAAGGTCAAATATCAAATCTAAAATATCAAGATAGCGTTATTTGTAGCATTATTTTGCTCTTTTGAGCTACCAATTAATGATAATTAATTCATTCAAACGGGACACTTCGAAATTCAATTTATTCTTCGGAATAAAAGGTTGTAAGTAGATATTTTAAACAGATAAGTAGTTAGATAACACAAATTAGCTGTACCTATAGTTGTTAAAAAAAGTTACCTAAAATTTAGTTATATATATATATATATCTATATGTATAGCTCAATAAGGACAAAAAGAAAAACACATTATTTGTATATATTTATTATAATATATTAGACTTGGCCATTGTTGCCAAGACTTGGAATCAAGGAAGCCAAGCATAATAAATAAGCATTAGAAAAAGTGAAATAAAAGAAAAATCAAGTGACATATTATCTTACTAAGCAAAGGCAATAAGTATTTTATTGTTTTGGGTTAAAAACAGTTTAAATAAAAGTTTTAAGTTTCAGTAATTATTTTAAACAGGTCAAAGAAGTCACTTATTAATTCTTCACCAGTGTACTTTTTAATATTACACCTTTTCTAGAAGTGGCTAGTTGTTGTTTTTCAAGTAAAAATTCTATTCATTATGGGATTTTTATTGTTTCTTCTAAACAATTTCACATTAAATAAAAAAAATTTGACAGTATGAAGTTTGTTTTTTTTTGTCAATTATATGTGTTTATACAAAATAATGTAATGATTTAACATGAAAAAATTACTGGAATGAAAATTAGTGAGGATTGAATTTAATCATACATTGTTTTACTTGTATAAGAGTTTCAAGTTTCGAAAATTATACATTAGTTAGAAGAATGAGGTATGCGTGCCTCTATTAATATTTTTTAAAGACCTCTTTTAGTTTATCAGACAAATTAGAAGAATTTTCATTGATTTAAATTCAATTAAAAATAAAATAAGCTTCTTTTATTTTAAATTAATTGCAGAAAGTTCTCTTTCATATGTTAAATATTGATAAATGTAAGGTAGTAATTTTCAATTTTCTGCTTATTTGTGAAACTTCAAGTAGGTAATAACTGTTGCAACTAATCTCTTTCAGATGCATCCAGAACCAGAAGTATGCTCTATGAAAGTTTTATTAAAGCAAGTTTATGGTATCCATACATCTAAAATAAAATGTAAGTGTAATTTTTATTAAAATTTTGTACTTGTTGATATTTTACTTAAATAGTTTTTTTTTAAATAATTTTTTAGATAGTTTATTTACTTCTTGCAAATTTGGGAAAAAGTAATATAAGAAAGGGAAACTAAAATCCATCTCTAATTTTAGGTCAATTTAACAAAACTTGTTGTTTGATTAGTCTTACTCTGCTGTCAAATCTTACTGCAATTTTCATAGATTATGTTATTTCATTATGCTGATAAAATTTATACATTTAGCAATTTTCATCAAAAAGTGGTGTATTTATGCTACTAAATAATTTGTGTCATTGTTTAACCAGAATTTTTTTTTTCCCTTTATGATCTCATAGGAGGGCAAAATTAAAATTTGTCTCAGACGTTGCTTATAAAGAGGTTAAATAAAAAACAATTTCAGAAAAACAAAAGTTTTGATTTTAAATTTTATGAAATTTTAATTTAATTTTAAAAAAAAGAATTACTTTTCAAATTTATTAAGCATGTTATATACTTTATGAAATGCCATTAGAAACGGAACAAAATTTAGTTCAAATTCTCAAATTTCAGCTGTTTAAAAATTATAATGCTGTAAAAATTTTGTTAATTTTCAAAATTTCGAAAATATTTATTCTGAAACGACGCAAACACTCTGAAACAGGGTATTTTTCATGTTCAAAACATGTTTAACAAACATGCTAAAAGTGATTTAATTGAAATGTTGACCTAAATTTTTTTTTTATCATTGATTGAATCAATATGGAATTACTTAATACATTACTATTTATACAGATTTAATTTCCAATTTTGTTTGAATGTAACTTAAACTTATCAATTTTGCTCATTGTAACTCTATCCACAAACCTCTTTTTTTTTAAATATTTTTTTGTTTTTAATTAGAAAATTATAGATTATTAGTTGCTATTTTATATTATTTAAGCTAAGTATTTTTTGCCGAAAAGATTTAGCAGAAATGTGAAAAGATATTTTTTATTATAACTTTAGAATTTTAAAATTGCTTTTTTATGTTTATTTGTTTAATTGCTGATGAATTGTTCCTTTACCATAACTGCAAAAATGAAACAAATGATTGTTGTCCAATGATCTTTAAGAGATGAATAAAAGTGCTGTTTCACTTAAGTTGCTGATTTATTTAAAGGTCTTGAAGATGAAATTGAAGAGCTAAAGAGAAATTTACAAGAAGCTACAACGTGAGTATTATGCTTAATGTAAATGTTGAGTGAAATTTGCTGAAATGTTTTAATTTTAAAACTAATTCCGCTGACAGTTAATCTCAATTTAACACACCAATTACACTGGAAAAGTTATTTTAATTTTCTAACAATTTAGTAACTAACATAAAATGATGTCTCAAATTTAAAGTTTGAATAAACTATTTAAATCATTTAAAATAAATTATTTTAATCTTTTCTAAGTAATTTAATAAGGAGATGAAAAAACATTTGCTTTATTATTAATTTATTAAAATCAGGGTTCGAAATTTATTTTTATTCTATATTAAGTAAACTACTAACTGATGGTCGGGAAATAAAAAGACATAGCTCAAAAAAAGTTATTCACTTGAATAAAAGTTTATTACTATGTATTAAATTTAAAATTAATTGTTAGAAGAACTTAAAGTTCAGATATGTATTATGCTCCCACCAATCAAGAATTTCTTCTTCAAAAATGAAAAAAAAGAAGAGTGAAAAGAAATAAGTGTTAAATTTAAATTTTCTTTCTTTTACAGGAAATTAAAGAATTATGAATCTGAGTGTAAACGATGTATTGAGCTTGAAGAAGCCTTCAGTAGTTGCAAAGCTGCTTTATTTGAACAGTCAAAAATGTTTGAAAATCTTGGTGAGATATTTGGTTATGTTTAATGAATTAGTTGTATCAAAAACTTGCTCACATTTAATAAAATATCGTAAATATTTCTAATTTTTATATAGGGCAAAAGTTGTCTAACTTCAACACAACAGAAAATAAAACATCAGAGTAAGTTTTTTTTTTTTTGTTCAGTGCAGAACCTCTTATCCGGAAATCAGAAAACCCGATAACAGGGATGAAATTCGGAACTGGAAATTAATTTTCTTCCATTAAAAAAAAAATTTTTTTCCTGCAAGATTTTAAGCCCATTTTGTTATTTAGAGCGTACGGCGTATCGAGTTGACGAAAGAACTGATTTAGAGGACGGATCAAAAGCCGTTTGTAGACGAATCTCACATAAGCACAAATAGCTTACATATGTTATTAATGTTAATAATAACATTAATAACATATATAAGCCTGTATATAATTTTTATTTCATAATTTCTTTCCTTATTTAAACTTAAGTGTATTATTATTTATCATTTTTTATTATTTCTAAAACTATTTCAAAATAATTTTTTAGTTTCATTTTATAAACATTAAAAAAACGGCATTTTGTAGCGATTCAGAAAACCAGAAAAATCAGTTATCCGGAATTGCGATGGTCCCGATCGTTACGGATAATCGGTTCTCTACTGTACTGGGTGTTAAAAGAAAAGATTGTTTTTAAAAATTTATTTATTTCCATTTAGAGTAATTTAAAGATAGTCTGATGTTCTATTCTTCAGATAGGTGTACTTTTTTTTCATTAAATATAACATTGTTTTTCAAGAAAAAATGCTCTGTGCACCACAAGAGGGATAAATAAAAAACAAAATTTTAACTTTATTCAGTAGTATCCCGGTAAAACTGCAAGTATTGAGCATTTCATTATAGTAATCTTTTTTAGAAAGACAAAAGTTCCAACAATTATTTTTTATGTAATAATCAAACTTAAAGTATCAAAATCTATTGGAGCTAAAAAACCTCTTTTTTATTAAAATTTTCATTATTATGATCTCCCTGAAATATCTTGTTCCTCATACTAGATAAGGTTTTAGTCAATCAAAACAATGTGTATTTAATAAAAATTGTATTGCTACTTTAACATTTTTATTATATCCCTTAGTATTTAAATTTATATCTAGTGAATAAAATTTTTTAAATTAGTATGTGCAGTTGAAAAAGCTCTTTATAAAGGTATCTATTTGTCTTAAAGATTTTGTTCCGAATATGTTTATTTAGTAAGGAAAAAAATTTTTGTAAAAAATGGAAAACTTAAAATAAAGTTTACTCAATTTTCCCAAAAAAGTTTTTACGAAACAAAAATTATTGAAGTGTAATAAGCTGAATGTTATTAGCTTCATTTTTTAGTGTACAATTCAAAAATAAATTATTATTAAAATTTAATTGAAATGTAAGAGTTATATTTTAAATTTTCTGAAACTTTTAAATTTTATAATAAAATTATTGTATGACTTTTTTTTTAATGTTTACAAAAAATGTTTTAAATGAGTGAAAAAGTTTTATTTAACTTCATCTATTGAAATTTAATTAAAAAAAACTATTAGGTCAGTTTCTTACTTTTTTCTTCCTTTTTTTGTGCCATTGCATATAAATCAAAATATTTGTGTTGAACAATAATTTCTACCTCACACATTCCAGTGCATCTTGCTGAATAATTGATAATAGTTGATTTAATTGTTGGAATGGTGATTGAAAAACATTTACCATTATTTTCTAATGCAAAAAAACAAAATTCCTACCCTGTCTTAAAAAAAAAAAAAAAAATGAGTGCATAAGGAAGAAACAGCAATAAAAATGTTGCTGCTGTTATTATCTTCGTCAAAAACTTATCCTACTATTAGGTCATTTACTTTTGTAAAACCTCTTGTTCTGATGCATCATACTGAATAGTTGCTCTGTTAATAGTTGGCTTATTCTTAATTGTAAAAATGGTAATTTAGAACCTTGTATTATTCATTTCTTATCCAATAGAGAGCAATTTATGTTTTTTTCTCTATAGTTGCATAGGTAACAAGCAACAATAAAAGTACTTTTTTTTCAATTACTGTACATCACACATTTTAATGTATCATATCTCCTTTAACAGCAAGCATAGGATTCCAGTAATGAAGGACTTCTGTATTTAAAACTATTTATTGCTATTTAAAATGTATTTACTTTAAAATTTTAAGTTTGTTGCTTTTAAATATTATGTTACTTTTCTGAGATTTATTTACTTCTATTTATAGTTACTTATAGCTAGTTTACAGATAGTTTTTATTGTTACTTTTTTTAAGTTTTTTTTTTTTTTTTTTTTTGTAGGGAAAAAAAGTTGACAATTTTACAAGAAATTGTTGATGGTCCAACTGTTGACCCCAGCATAAATGTAGCTCCTGTTAAAAAAATAGACTTGTCAACAAACTCAAAAATACATTTTCTGAAAAATTTAATGACTATGAATGCTGACGAAAACCAAGATTCCCTGGAGTTCACTGAGCCTCTTCAGAAAAATGTGTATCAAGAGTATTCTACTTTGAATCCTGATTCTTTGATTTTAGTGCCGAACACAATGGATTTCGGTTGTGAAGACAAGGAAAGTCAGAAAAAACTTGGTGATAAAACGCATGAGTGTATAAGCACTGGTAAAAAAGAACTTCTTGAAACAAATATGCCAGATACTGATAAAAATTCTGAAAATAAGGAAAGAAGAAAAAGATTGAGTGAGGATGATTCAGATTTAAATAACGATAAATCAAACAAGGAAAATGATGTGAAAAGCTCATTTGGAAATAAAAAATTGAAGTCATCTAGAAATGATGATTGCACACCTGTCATGAAGCTAGCAAATGTAACTACCAGTCCCAAGCAAAAAAACTTGAAAAATGGTGCTGATATTTTCAATAACAGTAAAAAAATCAATACCCCTGTTTTAGATATTAAAATTTGTAAAGTGGTTGAAGATGATTTTGTAGACGAACCAAAAAATGCTACTGACGGGAACTGTTCTTCTGTAAGTGACAATACTAAAGATGATTCTTTTAAGGTAACAGTTTCTCCATCATTGTTACCACTTAAAGAAAAAATAAATGCTAAAATAATTCATTATAATCCAAAAATGAATAAAAACAGTTCTTCTATAAGTGCCATTCCTAAAGAGGATTCTTTTCAAGCAACAGTTGCTTCCTCTTTGCAACCAATAAAAGAAAAAACAAATTCAAAAATAATTAATAATCATCCGACAATGGCAGAAGATATAAATGATTTTCAAATTCTCTCTTCAAACAGGAAAGCAAACAGCGAAGGAGGAACCTGGACATCATGTGATAAAAAAAAGCTTGCCAGAAAATCTTCCTACCCCCGCCCGATTAAGTCAACATCTAGGTTTAAAATGCAGCTAGACACCCTTCCTCCTAATTTCAAAAAACCTACCTATCGCCAAACAAAACTATCCAGAAGCATTTTTCAACCAAAATCGACTACTGGTGAAAATCAAGAATCTGACATCGTATGTGTAGAAGTAGATGAAAAGGTTAAAGATTTTGCCAAAGACTCACTAACTGTTTCTCGAGGTGTTCCGGCTCCGAGCAGTTCCAGTAAAACTGTTGATTTTGATGCTACTTGCATACCAGACAATTATGAGTATGAAATCATATCATCGAATAGTATATCTTCAACTAAGCCAAAAGGTGGCAAAGCATTTCCAAATAGTATAATGATTGTAAAAGATGACTCGGATAGTTTTGATTCTGATAGCTCTTCTGAGATGATTATAGAGCAAAAATCTTCTACTTCAAAGCACGGTAAAGGTAAAACTTTTTTTATAGGCGTTTTCAGTTAGTTTATATTGTCAGGAAATACTGCAGATTGAATTTACTATAATTTATCGAAACCACCTTAAAATCAAAACTCTTATCTGTTAAAATTAATCCGTTGTTCCATACAAATAAGAAATCGGTAAAAAGATAGTCTTTCCTTTTTACCTTCCCAAAAATGTTCCTTTTTTAAAAATTTCTATTAAATAGAAAAAGAAAAAAATTAATGCACTGCTAATGGATAACTTTCAATTAGAAATGTTACAGAATTTATGGTTTTCAAATTTTAAAAATATTTCGAAATAAAGGTACTTAGCATTATACATAACTTCTTATTAACTTTTTGAAACTTAAACTATTGTTGACTGTTTTATATGATTATTTAATTACATTTAAAAAACGGTTTTTTGGATGAATTTATACTTTTTCACTAAAATTTAAATTACTTTCAAATTAACAGAAATTAGAATTATAGTAAATATCCTAGATTGATCCTTGTATTTTTTCAATTACATTATTTAGTTATGCTTAAATTGGAAAGTAAAAGACTTAGAATGTTTTAATTTCCTTACTTGAAATTATTTTGTTAGATTTGCCTCACATTTTAATGAGTCATGGGTATTTGTTCAAATTAAAATAATAATAATAAACTAATTAAAGAAAACCATGTGACAATTGGATTGCTTGAACTGACTATAAATATGTTGTTTTTTTATGTTTGATTGTTTTTATTTATAAGTTTTGCTATAACCAAACTGTTACAAACTATTTATCGAATCTAAGTCAAGATCAAAATATTGTGATGATGAAAACTGTATTGAAATAATGGTAGACCTTCATTATTTCCAGGAATAATAATTTAAATTAAGCTATAAAGCTTGGTGATGATTTTTGTCTTTTCTGTTAAGTTTCTAACTGTAAATGATCTGGTTTTAAGCCAAATCCTCATATAATCCGTTTAAAGTATCATAAATACAAAGCTCTATCAAATTTTTATGTATCAGTCTCACATTTTTTAAACTAAAGTAAGAGTTCAAAATAAAGTAAAAAAATTTTATGCATAGCATACTAATCATAGAAAAGAATTAATACTCCATCTACAGCCATCATGGGTCTAAGGGATCATTTAGATTAAGGTTCCACAATCTTGTGCCTAACAGTATATCATTGGTAATTTGATCACTATTGTGCATAATGCTGTCTTTAGCTCCCAGACAAGTTGGTACCCATTGCTCTGTCTGCTACTGAAGATTGAACCTCAGTCCTTCACAAAGGCAGCTCAGTGTCTTAACCAGTGAATCACTGTGACTCATAACATAATCGTTACTTGATAACATTTTGATTTATAATTTCTGTCAATATTAAATAAAGTTTATTTTTATACAATTCTTTTTGTACATTTTATGTTTGTTAGTTATTTTTTTGATTATTTATCGCTAATCTTTTTACAACAATGGCAAAAAAAAAACATTATTTGTGTTTTGTTACATATTACTTATAATTCTTTATTTTTAGGTAAAGATGACTTAAATAGCAAACATATTGAGGTTGGCCCCCTTGGAAATAGTTTTGACAGGTAATAACAAGATATCAGAAACAGAGAATACAACGTAAAAGATTTATTTAAGCTTCATTAAACTCATTTAATTATTTAAGTTCAATACAAAATTAGGTAAAATAAAAATCTATTCGGAAAATGTTGACTGTATGCAGTAAACATTCAACTGTATACTTTAAGACTTGGTCTAAGAGAATGTGTAGTAAGTATTATTTCAAAAGAGGCATCTCTACAACTTTTTGCAAAATTTTTGGTGTTAGAATAATTTTTTAGAACTCCACCTAATTGTGTAAGTAGTTCATTAAAATCAAAAAAAGAAAGAAGGAAAGATAGTTTTTTCTATTTTTTGAAATTAAGAAAAAAAAGTTATTTATTAAGTTATTCTAGTTTGTATGAGTTATGTACATTTCCTTCTTATAGTGAAATTTCTGGTCATGAGAGTGTTTGGTTAAATTTATGTACCAATAAAATACTACTTTCTTAGTTATTTTTTAATCTTAAAATAACTAAGTAAATATTCTGCTATATTTAAACTTGAGTTGCATACAAGACGTAGTATTTTTTATAATTTCTTTAATCTTGGAAAATTTCCTACCAAATTTATATACTACCTATTTGAATATTTTCTTTAACCACTTAATAACCCCATAATTTAAAAGGGGAGAAATACCCTACTTAATGTAAGTTTGAACTCCACATTAGACACTATACTGATTTTTTTTAATACTTTTTTTTGTGTTATTTTCTATTGAATTCATAGATACCATTACAATATTTTGACAATTAGTTTTAAACAATTTGTAATGGCTCTATTGTCAAAAATTTATACACTTTCAACTCTCATTAAAATTTTAGACATGTGCCACTATGCTCATTTTTAAAAAATTTTTTTTTTTTAATGATTTGGGGAAATTGTTTGTCAAATTTAAAATTTCAATGTTCTTAAACGTTTCCTAAATTTATTAATTCCAAATAATATATTTTATTTGATTTACAATTTACGTTTGATTTATTTAATATCGTGAAATTTCTTGTCATATTACCATAATACTTTCTAAGTGTTTTTTAATTGATTATAGTTTAAAAGACTTCATAACTATTGTTTTTCAAATTTGAATTGCATAAAACTTATATTTATTGCTTTTTTTTAGTATTTTTTTATTTTATAAGGCTTATTTTTGTTTTACTATCCCTTATCTATTTTTTTAGTACTAATGATGAAAAAAAAAGTTCTTTTTTTAGTATCTACACTACATCATTGTATGTGTTATTTATGCTTTTTTAATATATTTTTATGTCTTATATGCTTTTCTATTATGTGGCACGAAGATTGCTTTTCCACCAAATTTAAATGAACAGAAGTATAAACTGCAACTATAGAATGTTTTTTTTCGTATAAAAAAGTAATGCTTTTTTTTAAAAAACATTTTTCTTATAAGTAATGTAATAAAATACAAGATTTCATTGCCTTGATAAAAAGATGTGTTAAAATTCTCATCCTGTATTTCAGTGGCGTACACAGAATTTTTTCAAGGGGGGTATTCATAATTTTCTGAAACCACTAAAAGAAATTCGAGTCTGTAATAAAGCACTATTATTTCCCTAATTTAGACAGCTAAACAATTTAGACAACATTGTTTGGTTAAATTTTGATTTAATTTTTTAAGTTTAAGAACGTAATGTAATATCTTCTGAAAAAAGTCCAATGTCATATGGGTGGGAAGTAACACTTTGAGGGCCACTTTCACATTCATCAGATTTTGTTATGCTAGAAACGTTTTCTTCAACGAAAGTATCACATTTCTGTACAACAGAAAAACTTACATTGATACTAGATGCTGTCACCTCACTAATTTCAGGTCGTGATTTTTTCTCAAAATAATTAAAAATTGTTAAATTCTTACGTTTTGACATCCTAAAGATCCAAGAACAGTAAATATATATATTGGCACAGAAATAAATGCTATGCTCAGGGCCGGCGCGTACGCGGGGACCTAGGCCATTCAAATTTTTGGGGCCCTTCGATTAAGTTGTTTTTCTCGTATATTTTTTATTTATTCAAATATAAAAGTATTTATATATCTTTTCATTTCAGAAAGCATGTTTAAAATTAAAATAAATAATAATAAATTGAATTTTACTTTATTTTGTTAAATTAGAACTAAATTTTAATCATAACATTTTGAAAAAATTTTAATATATATTTAAAATTGATTTTTTTAAAAACAATCATTGTTTTTCTTAATTTTTTAAAATTTATTTTCAAAAAAATCCATTTTAAGGGGGCCCCTAATTATTTGATATTACATCATCCACTGTACTCCGTTCCCCCTTTTATATAATTTTTCACCGCATCTCCAAAATTCTCGAATTGTCTCAAAGACGACAGCACGTCTAGGATTACAGAATCATCGCGTAAAGATCCCGCGAATGACAGCCAGTCTCAAAAACAATACTGGCAGGACAGAAAGGAACCAGTCCGTAACAGTATCACGTGAATTTGGTTTCAAAAGTACAACCCTATTATAGTAAATGTTTTTTCAGTATTCTGAGAAATACCGTGAGAAAAAAAAAGTAGGGATAAGGCAGATAAAAATATATTGTCTTAAAAAATAATAGCTCACATTATTTCTAATAAAATTTCTATTTTTGCCATTTTGTCTGAGCTCAAGGGGGGTGTTTAAACCACTAAACCCCTCCCTTGCGTACGCCACTGCTGTATTTTAATTTTATATTTTTAATAAATTTTTCAGGTTGCCCAAAAAGCCTGAACCTGATTATAAGTATAAAGAAGAAACAGTTAGAAAAAAATCTGAGAGAAAACAGCTACTTGGCTTTGATTGCAAAGAGTGTGAAAATGTAAGAATATTCTTTTCTTAAAAATGTTTTGTAATTTTATTTTTACTTACATAATGTCAAAATTTTATTTTATAGTTTTTTTCTTCTAATAAATTTTTTCCAAAGTTTAACTTTTTATATAAAAACTAAACTGTGCTTCCTTAATTTTTAGAATTTTTTTTAAAATTTTAATAACTAAAAACGAATCTCAGTAGTTCAGGAGTAGTTAAATCTTTGAAATGTGCGTTCACATTTTTCAGAAACTAAATCCATCTGGTTTAGGAATCGTATTTAAGGAAAGCAAATTCAAGTTAAGGAATTTTATTTGAGGCAAAACTTCTTTTTACTTTATTATGTTTAAGTTTTGCCTTTATCATAGAATTTTTATAAAAACCCATTCATGGAAGGAAAATATTTTTTTGATATTTTTTACTGACTGATATTTTTAATGTCTGTATAAAATTTGTATGTAAATTTGTAATTCAAAACTATAAACTTGTTCTTTCAACAATAAAAAATTTTGAGTTTTATAACAGGTTTTTACATATTTTTTAATTATATTTTTGAAACCTATTTTGCTTTTAAACAGGCTAAAATAGGTATTTTTAAACTTTTGATCTTTGAAATATTCTTAAATGCATTTATAAAACTATCTAAATGCTATATCATCGTAATTTATCATCGTAATTTTTTCTGAAACATTTTTATTTAGTTATTTTATTTTATTTTTAAATTTATCAAAAGAACATAATTTGAAAATTATTTACTATTAGAAGTCTAAAAATTTTGGTTGTCATAGTACCAGAAAAATCATAGCTAGCATCTAATACTTTGTAAATTTAAACTTAATTTTTCTCTTCCTGAAATACGATAATTTTGAAAATCTGAATAGAAATCTATTTTTTAAGATTACTTCTCTTCTAAAAATAAAAGGCATATATAAATACATTACAAATATAAAATTTCATTTTAGCTTGTAGAATAGTATACCATATTTCTGACAACTTTGTTTATTTTAGATATTATTAAATTAGTAATTATAAGTATCTTTTTGTAATGCTATAAAATTTAAATGCTCACTTGCTACTTAATATTTGTTCCATAGAAGCCATTTCATGTTTGCTCCTATAAAATTAGAACTTTTGTAGACCCCTATTTAAATTATTATTATTTTCTTATTTTATCAGACTTGAGGTTTTATATATATATAACTATATTGAACTTTCTTACTATATCTGTAGAAAGATTTGTTTGAAATATATTTTGTTAGAAATATTGAAAATTAATTACTTTTCCAGTACTACACAGATTTAGGTCTCTCAGATGAAGAAAAGAAACAAAGAATGCAGAAATGTTCTCGTCACAGGGGAAAATTTGTTCCCCCATCTACTCCAGAACATTTTTGGGAGCTGGAATTTCCTGACACACAGGAATGTAAGGCAAGAGGTAAATAAATATTTAATTTGATATTTATTTTTACAATTTGCATTAATTATTGAAAAGTGTATTTGGTCATAAATTTCTTATACAGTTGCGTTTTATTATTATTTTTAAATAATAAGATTTGTAACAAAACCTAAATTCTTACTTCATTCTTTCTAGTTAGATTTAATTAAGATAAATTTTGCATGAAATAACCACTTCATTTTTTTTTTTTAAAGAAAAACATTTTAAAAACATACTGAATAAGTGTTATCAGGATCAGTAGACTAGAAATTATAATTTATTATCATATTCAATATTAACTTAAGTCATGTGATAAATATAACTTGCTATTGTGCTATATGGTATTAAAAACCATTGACAAACAATGATTGCCATTTTACTGGTGGAATGTATTAAATATACTACTATGTATCTAGTTACATACATAACTTTATTACACAGAGTTATATGCTAATAGAACTTTAGCATATTCTAAATAATGTAGTTCATTATATTAAATAATTTATAAATTTTCTTTTTTATTTATTGAGTATGAAATTGTGGTATAAATTATTATTGGAATATGACCCATTCATTACTTATTTTAATGCTTTAAAGAAATAATTTTGGTTCCCACGCTTTTACACTAAAATCTAAAGGGTGTGGATTTTTGACAAGGGGACATAATAAGAAAATTTTCAATTTTGTTGTCTTTTTTTAAATGTTATATTTTTGTTAGAAATAGTTTTTTTTTTTTTCTTTTCTTTAAATTAGCATAAAAGGATATTGAAATTGTTCTGGCAGGGATATTAAATTCTGCGTCTTGTAAAAAAATATATTTGAATCACTGGCTTAGAGAGTAGTTCCAAATTACAAATTTCAAGTTTTATTGAATATTTGCAAGTGTTTAATATTAAGATTTATATTAAAAAAAGATTGATATTTTTTATTTTATTTTTTTAGCAAATCAATTTACATTATGAGTTTCATACAGAACTGTGTTACTCCAAGAAAAAAAGCTTTTTTTTGTTTAAAATTTTTCTTAAATAATTTTAGTTGTTATAGTTAAAATTTTGAAAAAATCCTCATTTTCAAGTATATAAATATTTATTTTTTTATGCTTTAAATTAGGTATTATAGCTGCTATATTTTCAATTGAGAGATAATTTTTATTCATGATATCTCTTAAAAATACAAAGAAAAGAAAGAGAAATTTGAAAAATATATTATTTTGAATTAGCATCAAAGAAATTAGTTATTTCTCCTCTTATTTTATCTTCAAGTTGTACTTATTTTTACTGATGTCCTTGAGCTTTGTATGTGTTTTATCATAGAAGGGTTTTTTGTTTTCTTTTCTTCTGTTGAACTTCATTAAGGCTTTGGAATTTTATTTTATAATTCCAATTCTAATTAAATAATTATTTGTCTATTAAATTCTATCGTATTTAACAATTATTGCAACTTTATCAAGTTCGATATTAACCGTGGTCAATAACTACTGTAATTTACAAGATTAGTTAACTATTATGTTCTAGATAATTAACGTATAATCAAGATAATTAACGTTCGATTATAAGAAATGCAGTTTTCTTCATTTGCACCCAAGTTTCACACTTAATTTTCTTCCTTATGGAACTAAATATTCATTAATAGATAATTGTCTTATTTTCTGTCTTTTAAGGCTATTTAAATACAACTCAAAAAGTAACACTGAAGACTCATCGTAGGAGACCCTTGTAGATAGTCGACTCCTATCAGAGACTTAGATTACTGTATCAGTAATTGTAATTTATTTTGTACAAATGTTTTGTAATGTATTCCTAGTTATGTTTAAATCATGTGATGATTTATTTGTTTCATAAATATTGGCATTTAATGTTCTCATAGAATAGAATTAACATGATGCAAATCATTTTTCGTATTTATTTATCACAATTATATGTGAAAAGTTATTACAAGATTGTAGAATTTTTACAAGATTTTATAAGAAAAGTTTTTTTTTTTTTTTTTTTTTTTTTTTTTTTTTTTTTTTTTTTNTTCTTAATTGTTAGAATAAAAATTTTTTTAATTTTTTTTTTTTTTTTTGCATTTATTTAATTTTTACTTCATAATTATCAAAACTGTGATGTTATGGAATAGTTATAGTGATAAGTAAGTGTTAGGTAACATTTCTAAAAGGTATTTTTAAATACAGTAAAATATGTTTAATTTGTATTTGTTTATTTTCATATACGTTGTTGTTTTCTTAGTATATTATTTGTTACTACTGCATTGTAATTCATTAAACCTGTATATTAATGTATAAATACTGTTAGTGTGTACTGAACAGAAATATGTAGTTACATCCTCTGACCAAATTATGTTTTCTAATAATAGGATCATTTAAAAATTGTCATATTAACTGTAGTAATTTTTGACTGACAGAAAATAAATTTTTGAAAAATGTTTCTACTTTTTAAGTCTTATAGTTATGTTTTTAAAAAGTGTAATTTTTTCTGAAAACTACAAAAACTACTATATGCATTTTTTCAATTAGAATGTAATAGAAATAAAAAAAAATATATTTACTATGATTTGCCTAGGCTGTATTGAATGTTTGTTTATATGAATTCTCACTTAGTATATAAAAATGTCAGCCTTTTATTACATTATATTTTGAAAAATTCAATTGAAATACTTTAGGGTATACAAAGTTTAATTGTTAAAGCCTTTATTTATGTTAAGTATTTATTTTTAAGCAGTTTTGAGAAACTTTTTGAAAATTCAATTATGTTTAACATCATGAAAAAGTTTTACTCCCAAAAAACTTGTTTTGGGCATAAAATTATATTAACACCAGTGACACCTATAACTTGCTACCAAGTATAACGAAAATTTAATAAAATATTATAAGCTTAAAACTATGTTGTTGCTGACTTTTTTTAAAATTTAAAATTCAGTTTTTCAATTCTAATATCAGGAACTGAAAAACTTGTTTATTTAACGTACATGTTAAACAAATTAGTTACAGGAGTTGTACCTTCAAGGTTTTATTTTATAGTTCATACATTTTTCATCAAAAATCGATTTTAAATAGTTCTCGTATAACAAGCGAATTTTTTTAAAACAAGACCATGACATCTTATTTATTTGATACACATGTTAAAGTAACCAGTGGATTATTAAACTAGCAGTGTAGATGTAATATTTTTTCTAATAAGAACTGCAACTTCAAATATTTAAGGTAGGAAACAAGTTTTGTATTTTAGCGTAATTAAAATGTATGCTAGTTGAAGTACACAAAGTGTTTTTTAAATTTGAAATGTAAGAAAAAATTGGGTTTGTAGTTGTTCTGGTGCAAAAAAATTTGTCCTTAATTGTTCTGATTTTTGTCCTGATTGTGTATGTTCAGAACATTCTCTTTCCTATGAATGCAAATTTTAAAATTATCGATTTGAAGAATTGATAGATTTGGATTTTTGATCTAACTTCTTTTTATTTTAATTTATATTGAAAGTAAAAATCGCAAAATTCGATCATAGGGGCCGATAATATATATGGTCCAGTCATATATCCTTATTTACAAGATTTATTGTTTCCAACTTTTTGGAAATTTAGGCACTTTATGAAGAAAAAAAAAACTTAAATTAAAAATTCTATGTTTTCTAAATTTTAACGGTGATGAATTAAGGGATCATATCCTTATAATTTTTTGTAAATGAAGAATTCAATCTTGTAGGATGGAGTTATGTTGTTTCACAATTATTTACATGTGTCTTTTATCTTTGATCAATTTCAACAATACAATAATCATATCATAGAATTGTAGATGGAGAATTCAGAGATCCAACACTGAAATTATTTTACAAAAATGTCAAGAGGCAAATGCACTATTTATATTTTCAGATTATTGAAGCACTTCTTTATAATTATAACGAAAAGAAATCTTGAACTCTTTTTCAATTGAGACTGATTATTTTTAAAAAGAGTACTTATATTTTTTCCATGTTTCAATTTGAAAAAGCATAAATTCTTAAAACTTTCTCATCTTAAAGTAATTTGAATGTTGAAAATAGTATATTTTATTATTCTTTTACAGTAAAATGAGCTATTATTACATTTAAATAGATTCAATTCTATTTTTCAGTTTGCCAGTTACAGTTTTTAAATGTAGTATGATGTATGTATATTGTTTTAAAAAGTGTCCATTTTTAAAAAAAATTTGACCTGATTTTTTTCTTTGTTGCACTATGATGCATCAAAATATAAACATTTTTAGCAACTTAATATAAATATTTTACATATTTTCTATAGTTGAACACTGTTTAGATTGTATTTAAAATAATATACTTTTAAATTGTTTTTTTTTAAATTAGAAATTGATGTTTCCTCTTGACATTTATCAATTTTTTTTAATGCTTAGAACTGCTTTCTCATAAAAAAAATTTCCTATTTAACCAAAATTTTCAATTTTAAAAAATAAAATCATTTTTCTTTCTTTTTTAGATAGTGAACCTTTTTATTATAACATTAATGATATAAATACAATAAGAATGAGGAAATCCATTTATTATTTTCTAAAGATTATAAAATAACATTTTTCTTTTTTAACTGAACAAAGATTTCAAGTAGATACTTCCTTTATTGAAATTGGCTGCTGAAAATGAAAACTTAGTATCAAAAATTGAAAACAATGTCTTGCTAGCCAAGCATTTTAACATTCAAAGCATTTCATTACGACTGAACAAAAATTTATTAAGAAACCATAACATAATAGATAACCAGTATTTTTTTTCCTTCTTACTCCAAATACATAATTAGCATTTTCTTCACATATATCATTTTCTTCTAAGAATGCATAATAAATGAAAATGATCATAATAAAAGGTTCAAATTTGAGTAAGCGAAAGGCATAATTTTAGAAGCCATTTAATAGTTCTCTGAGTAACTAGAACTGAATTGTTATTCTTTTTTTTATATTAATAAAATTAAGTCAATAAAAAGGCTTTTTTTTAAAGATATTTTCTTTTCTTAAAAAAAAATATTCTAAAAGTCATTTTATATTACCTGAGCCTTTTCGTTAGTTTTGAGATTCAATAAGAGATTCAATATAAAACATAATGCAATCATTTATTTGCAGGAACAACGTCATAACCCAAAAATTAATTTGTACATTTGGTTTAATATAAGGACATTTGATATCATTTATCTTGTTTTTACCACTATTCTATGGAGAAATAAATATTTTAGTTAATTCTTCATTAAATATGACCAAAATCAAATAACTCGAAATAACCATGCCAGAAATCCTTTTTTCTACATAGAGTTATATATAGAGTCTATATCTAGAATTAGAAATAGAGTCAGATTTACCTCCTCAATTATTGTCAAAACTAAATCAATGTATTAGAAAAAAGGTTATTTCTAATGGATTCCCTATGGAGATAACCTGTTTCCAGATTCTTTAATTTAGTTGCACTCAAAATTTAAGTTTTATGTAAGAATTTTTTAACATTGAATTAAATTATTTTTAAATTAGTTCTTTGCTTTTTTATTATGCATAGTTTTATTTTTTTTTCTATACTGTTTACCATAAAATAACTTGTTACCTAAAAGATATCTAAGTTCTCATATTATTTTTGCCCATTTTATTGAGGAAAAAATTTGGTGTGCATGTTTAGAATTGTTCTCTAAATTATTGATTTTAAAATATAATGTATCAAAACAATTTTATGGTTACAAATGTAGCATTTATATTAAAAATTGATTGATTCAACAAATTTTATAACAACTGCTGTTTGCTTGTAACTTTTATAGATTGGTAAAAAAAAGGCTTTTCTGAAGAAAAAAACAACTTACATGGTTTAAATATTAAAAAATAACCTGATAAAAAAATAAAATCAAAAAATTTTAAAACATGATTATGTTTAAATGATTTATGACATTGTTCTTGCAAATAATTGAATTGTTATATTTTTGCCTTCTATTTAAAAGTAAATTTCATTGTAAGAAAAATTGAACTATAAAGTTTTACCTAGATGTGTTTTCGTAGAAGAAATATACCTCATTATGAGGAATGTAAGAATGGTGTCATTAAAAACACAAAAAAATTATGGATGACACTTTTACTGCACCACTTTATGGAAGAAGTTAAGTTTCTGGCAGGATTTAATACTAACATATTAATTATTATTAATTTTCCAGTCATATATATAAACGTATATCAAAGTATAATAATTTGANTCATTAAAAACACAAAAAAATTATGGATGACACTTTTACTGCACCACTTTATGGAAGAAGTTAAGTTTCTGGCAGGATTTAATACTAACATATTAATTATTATAAATTTTCCAGTCATATATATAAATGTATATCAAAGTATAATAATTTGATATTAAGATACAATATTCTTAGGTTTAAAAAATTTTTTTTTATCTAAACAGAACAAGTTATTATTCAAAACAATTAACAAGACTAAAAAAATATCAAAGCTTGTTTCCAATAACATCTTCGTGCATATGTGTATAGTATACAATGATAGAATAAGTATTCAAATATTTACACTACTGATACAAAATGTAAGTGTATATACAGGATTAGGCTAAATAATTCATCCATTAAATTATCCGTCAAGAATGGTATTTAAAAGTATGTAACATCCAAACTATATAGGCTATTCAAGGAAACTGATATTAACAAATACATCAAAATAAAACGTTAAAAGCTTGTGGGTCAAATGGACCCTTCTTCCTTGACATTTAAGATCTTCAATTGCACACCAATAGGAACTAGAGTTAGAGGTAGGCCTAAGATCAGATGACTTGACTGTGTGGTAGAGGGTTCCAAAATCCTAAAAATTAGTAACTGAAGAACAATTGCAAAAAAAGGAGCAGAATGAAAGAAGGTTCTAGAGAAGGCTCTGGCCCACAAATGGCTGGCATGCCAATAGAAGAAGAGGTCACATGCAGACTGGGGATAACACAGAAAGGAAAAAGTTTCTAGTAACTTCTATAAATGTTCAATGTTTGCATCCTTGGTTTCCTGGCACACATCCTAATGGTAAAAAACAATTTTCGTCTATATATTCAATAGTATGTTTCTGTCAGTGTTTGTCACAATGCATTCCTGTTATCATTGTTGAGAAAGACGTTGATAGAATCATAATATTGGATATATGGACAAAACTGGTTTATCATTGGGATGCATGCTGGATAATCAAGGCTGCACACATTTGTAGTAGATACCCGAACATTCGAGTAAATAAATTGTTTCGTATAGTATCTTCCCCATGCAATCATATTCTATATTTGTAAACAAATAGTTCTTGGAATAATTTAGGCTAATCCCGTATTTTCCTTTCCAATATATAAACCTTTCCCATTTTCAAACTGTGTGCAACTCTACATTTGGTTAAAAGACATTTCTGATAATAGAGAACAAGCTCAGGAAGATTAAAATACACTGTGGTTTGCTGTGAAGTGCTAACAGAAAGTCAATTGCTTATTTATTATTTTTTTTAGTTTTAAATTATTGAATCTAGATATAAGTACACTTTATACGATTTGGTTTTAGTTTTAAAGTAATTAGATTATGCAAAAGAACCATATTACATTTAAAATTCAGAGGCATTTGTTCTTTTTATTATGATTTACATCTTATCATCAAATTGACAATATACAAAATATCAAGATACAATGTTTGTAATGCTTTATAAACTGATAAATTTATCAAACTCTAGTTATAAAGATGTTAATTTCTTATGTCTGTAGAAATATTTTACAATTTTGGGTATTTCTTTTGAATAAATGTTTAGTGAATTATGTTAAAATTTAATTTCTCTAAGATCTGAAGTTCTGTATATAATCCATCTATTTAGTATAAAGTTTACTGATATATCAATTTACAGATACTACATACTTTTTAGTGTAATGACATAAATTAATCATATTAAATGCAAAATAAATAATATATACAAATGAAATATAAATAAGTCAATATTAAATATTATTTTGTAACCTATTTAAAGTATTAGCATATTAATCTAGAAAAAAATTAAGCTTGTATCAATGAGAATGATTTTGGTTGTTTGAACATGTTAATGCATGGAAAGTAATATCTAAAATCAATTAAAAGAGTAATAAAAGAAGCTGTACAAAAATATATGCATTATTAAAGTATGTGATTTGATTCATATAAAGATTAGTTAAATATTAATCCCTTTACACAAATGATTAATTTGAACTACAATGTTTTTAAATATTTAGAAATAGTATAATTTCACAAGATGATTCTTCATTATTTGTATTGCATTAATACCGCGTGTCTATATAATGACCAAGGATTTTAAGCGAAAAATAGATGGAGATGCGTAAAAAAAAATGTACAGTTTGTTTCATACTGCTTAAGAAAACAAAAATGATCAAAATTAGCTTCAAGAATTTAAACTGATGGAGCTGCAAATTCTAAAACAATATTCTCTGCTGCATGTTAAACCATTCTGGCCATCTGTTAATTTTACTCTCCAACATTGCCTTATTGCTGCAAGGAGCGCTTATTTCCGAAAAATTGTTTTATAATTTATTTTCATTTCATAGTGCCATCTGCTGACAAGCTTTGTGAATAATTTTAAAATTCAATGTGAATAAATCCTTGTTTTCTAAGCAGAACATAACAACCTAAATATTTGCTTCCCCCCCTTTTTTTTAGTTCATTTTTCAATAGGCGGTCATTTTGGCACAACCAGTCTAATTAAAAAGTATGTTTCATTTTTCAACATGCATATAACAGTTCTATCACACATAAATAAACTTAACTTCAAACTTACAATTCATATACTTATACATTAAATGAATTACTGAAAGAAAAGAAAAAGGTTCAAATTGTAAGCAATTTTCTTTTACCTAAAAATTGAAAAGCGTAGTGGAAAGAAATGTTAAGTGCAAATTCAGAAAATATCTTTTGTAAAAAAAAAAACTTATTCATTTAAAGACTTGGTAGAGTTAATAATAAATAATAGTCGACCACAGTCTGAAAAATTTTCAAAATTTCTCTTAACATGTTGTTCCACTAAACTCTTGAATTACATGAAAGAATAAAATGTGCTCTTTAAATATAGTTAATATTAAAATAATCTTTTCTTTTTTTTCTTTTGCCAATATGAAGTTAGAAAATTGTATATATAAACTATTACTCCTAATTTCAATAGTCCTTCATATTTTTAGTTTTCTAAACAAAATATGCATGTAAAGAAGTATTGTTTATATATTTCTGATTAAATATTATCAATAGTAGTAGTTATATATCTGCTTATATTAATTTTTGAATAGAATATTGGTAGTAAAAAGGGTAAATATATCTTTTTGACATGTTTGGAGATTTCATAATAAAGTTTATTATTTTCTGTACTTCTTAGAAAATGAAAATATTGAATTTAATGAACGGTATTGCCTGTTCTGTTTTAATAATAATTTCTTTTGTGTATGCTTGTTTTTTTTTCTTGCTAACATTAATCATTTAAAAAACATTTTCATGAGTTAATCATAAAATTCATACTATTTAATTATATTTCTTAAAAATATTATATTATGGTTATAACAGAAATCAACTTGTGGTCAAGCTATCATAACTAATACTTAATTTTATATTTATAAGGGCACTCTTTTTTTTTCGTGAAATATAACACCTATAAAATGACTCCTTGTTACTGTTCCTTCTTAATTTATCTTCAAAAAATTAATCCTGTTTTAGGGCTACTAATCTTATACTTTACTTATTTTTTTTTTAATTTTGTACCTATATATTTTAATTTAAAGAATTTTTCAAAAACAGATTATGTGAAATTAAGATTACTCAATAATTTTTATAATAGCTGTGTGGAGTTTCACAGCTTCTTTCAATAAGATTCAGTTGGTCTTCGATCTTAGATTTTTTTAGAAATAACAAAATACTTTTTTTTCTTAGTAAAAAATGCTTGTTTTTACCATTATTTACTAACATATTAAGGGTCTTTTTTTATCTACCAATTAATAATTTTTAATACATTAACTGAAATGGCTCTGACTTAACTAAGTTATTTCTGCCAGACCAGCCATGAATATTACTAGACATTGTTTTACATAAAAAATAAGAATTTTAAAAAAAATAAAAATAATTTTTCAAAATATGCAGCCAAATGTAACCGTTTCAAATGCTTGTGTCAAATTTGGATTGTATAATTCAAACTCGAATTTTGTTCCATATAACTTTCATTCCTCTGCACAAATAATGGAGTTAGAGCACATTTTTTTCTTTCAATTGCATCTAATGATATATAAAATACCCTATGCATTTTCTAGATGCTTTTAAATTTTTTAGTCCGGTGATAAGTAGTGCTTTCACTATCTTCATCAGTAGAGTGTTGATGAACTTGGGTAGACTTGGTTAACTCTTCAGTTAACAACTTATTCTCCAGCAATTTTAAGATGTGCCTGTCTGACATTTGCATGGCTAACTCAAATGCAGATCGACCAGAATAGTCGGCAATATCAGCACTGGTGCCACATTCCAGCAAGAGTTTCACCATATCTGTATTTTGCCCCATAATTGCGTGCATTAAAGGTGTTCGCCCACTCTTACCATCCTAGAGTAATAAAAATAGCAGATTAGAACTGTTTAAGCATTTACATTCATATTCCTTATAAGAAATTTGTAAACAATCAACTTTTAAATTTTATCAAAAATAGTTTGTAATTAGAAAAAAAATGTTTCATTTAATCGTAAATTAAAAAATATTGTTAAATTATCAAAAATAATAACAGTTATCAGCCGAATTTGTAGCCACAATATTTATGAATTGAATCAATCTTCAATTGAAATTTCGACCTGTTAAGACTCTTAAATTTTTACTGGAGCTCTGTGCTGAATGACCTAATACTAAGTTTCAATCAATATCTGCAAATTACAAGCAAAAACTGATACAAACAAGAGTTACTGTCTTTTTATCACATTCAAAGGGAGCATAAAAAAATGTGAGATACATTCAATTCAATAAGTATCAGTAACCATAATTGAAAATCAGTTTTTTTTTTTAAAAAAATAGGATTAACAGTGAAATACATACCGTTATATTCATATCGGCCCCACTACGATATAGGCAGGATATAGCTAACTTGTTGCCTTTAAGAACAGCATAATGCAAAGGAGTATAGCCTGGAAAAATAATATAAATCATTACTGTTTTAAAGGAACTCTAAAAAAAATTTCATCTATTTTCTAAAAGTTTTTTCTTTTCTATTTGAATTTTCTAAAGAATACTCCAACTTTTTTTTCAATTAGAAAATTTTTGAAAAATCGGAATTAAAAAAATAGTCATAAAATTTAAATCTATTTTAAGCATAGATAAAAAATCTATGTCTAAAAATTCAACTATAAAAGTTTTCATTTTTTATTAGTATCCTTCAGAAACATTCTAAAATTAACTGTAGTCTAGTTTGAATCCTTAACTAAAATTAATGATTCAAATTTAGAACATTAACTAAAATTTTTTACTTTTTGCAATACAAAAAATAATTATTGCACCAAAACAATTTGAAATAAAAAAATATACATCTTTTAAAGCAACTGATTTAAAATAAAATGTTGTAGCTTTTATAATTATTTACAATTTTAAATATATTTAGGTAACTAATTGTTTTACAATTTGTGTGCAAAGATAAGAAAAAGCCTTAAAATAGATAAATAATGCCAAGATTTTACCTTCATGGTCCATGGAGTTGAGTATGGAGTTTGCTTGTGGATGAGACAGAATTAGGCACAGGACGTCTTTTTTTACTTCCGTTTTCACTGCTAAATGGATAACAGAATTTCCGTTTCTATCCTTCATTGTAAGAGATGAACCACATTTTAACAATAATTTTACCATTTCTATGTTGCCTAACATGACGGCTAAATGAAGAGGTGTCTAGAATAAAAACAGATAACATTTAATTATTACAAAATTAAACAAAAAATTTTCTCAACATTTTATAAAATGCTATTTTTTAACATTTGGACTTAGGAGATAAGATCCTTAAATGAAAAAGTGGGAGAACATAAATACCTGGCGTAAGTAGTTAGTAAGATCAATCGATATTGTGGCTTTCAGCATGATGGCGCACAGCTTTTGTACAAGCTTTAAATTTTCTTGAACTACTGCCACATGAATTGGCCTGAAATAAAACAAAAAATTTACTTTATTACATATTGTATACTTTTTATTTCAAGTTCAACAATAGAAGAAAATAAACAAACTATTATTTTCCCCCCAATATTCTAGGTGCTGAGTGAACTTTTGTAAACTATAATATTTTGTTACTTCAGTACATTTTGAGTAAATTTATCTCAAAAAATAAGCTAAATATGTGTGTTTTTCACTATTACTTTTTTTAAAAAAATTACTTGAAAATGTTTAAGAAATTTTATTAGATAAAGGTTAAAATTAAAAACACTTTCATTACTTAATATTGTATTTTTTAACAATGCTTATAAATTGTTTAAAAAAAAGTTCTAGTAGCTCTATTAACAGTGAGGAGGATTCTAGTGAAGAACATTTCATGTAGTCATATTATTTTCCCCACAAATTCGCTTTCATATTAAAATATCGGTTGAAATTAATAATTAGCAAAAGTAATTTTACACAGCATTTAGTTTTAATTATATGTTGATGTCCTAAATACTGCGCAAAATTTTGCTAATTAATAATCTTAACCGATATTGTTAAATATGTTTTAGATATGATGATAGCGAATTTCTAGAAACTGTTACTGTGCATCGAGAACATGGTGAGAACAGAGGATTTTTTAGGACAGCATGAGTTAAGAGATTCATTGACTTATAAGAGCCAAGTGTTGGTGGCTCTGAAAATCCGAACTTGTCTATCTCAAACATCTTCTATAAATTATCTTAATTGTAAATAAATGTTTGGTATTTTTATAATTTACTAATTTTTTAATTCTGTTAACAAATGAAAAACCAAAAACAACTATTTTGTTTGTTGTAACATCAGGTGAACAAAAAACTATACTTATGTTTGTTAAATTTTGAATGAAATTGGTTGATAAGTAAGTTTTTCTGGAACAAAAAAAAGAAAAAACAATATTTAAAGAGTCGTAGTTTTTAAAATTATGAATTTAAGACTCCCTCTTTCAAAGCTAGAATTTTGTGAAAGGTTTGCTTTTAAAATGAAAAATATAGTAAAGGTTCCGTTTTTACAATAAAATAATTGATGAAAAGCCCGTTTTTATTGTAAAATATTTTGTGAAGGGGTCCGTATTTAAAATAAATTATACTGTGAAGGTACCGTTATTACTATAAAATGTTTGTCAAAGAGTCCGTTTTTTGGCTAAATTCTTTTTTAAAAATCCGTTTCAACGATAAAAGAATGTGTATAGTATCCAAATATCTCCTTGATATGTGTAACCAATAAATTTATCACTAACAAAAACTAAACACATTTAACCGAAAGTTAAATTTCGTGCCACAGAAAGGAAAATAAATCGATGTTTCTAAATCTGTATCAACTTGTTTTAACTGTTCTTAAAATTCATCTTTATTACAGCCAATAATTGTGCATTTTATTACATACAACCATATAAGTTCTGAATTAAACTGTAAAGCAAGTTTAATTTATATGAGATAAACTATTTGCAGCAATAAAATATAAAAGTGCGCTAGAACTATTTAGTGGACAAAGGGTGTTAAAAAAAAACATTTCTAATAAATTAAATCCTTTCCTTCTTAAACGAAATTGACGTCTAACAACAAAGGATATAACATTGTTTAATCATTACTAATGAATGAGCAAATATAATTTTACAACTAATTAAAAGCCATTGGTCCCCCCCCATATTAATTAAATAAATTATCACAAAAATATTAAATACATTTATCAATCTAGCTCTAAATTCTTTTAAATATAGTTTAATTTCAACCTAACACGATTCAATTGCAAATTAATTGTTTTGTTTTCTTAAAAAAAGAAAACGAGCAATCAAAAATCAATCAAGTATTATTCAAACCTTTTTCCTTACGCGAAAAAGAAGCTACGGTATAAAAAAATAAATTCCCAATTAGATTGCGTCACATAAATAACTCTCTACATCCTGTTGCTTGTTATACGGTTTGAAGAGATCTCTCATAATACGGATCTAAAAAAAAAACTATAAACCTATTTAATTGTTTTTCATTAATAGATAATTAATTAATTGATTTTTAAACTTAATTAATTAATTTTTAAATTAATTTAAATATTGAAAAAAATTTATTCTTTCTAAAATTATTTAAAAAGAGAGCTAAGTAAAATTTAATTTTTTAATCATTGATTCGATAGCAGGATTACATTACTTCCCCGGTACATAATCATGTAGTAGGAAGAAATTGTATGAAATTGCATTATCGACGGATGCCGTACAATATTGTATTCAGAATGTCACAAATGCTTCAATATCGTTCAGCGTTCACAATGTCAATCAATATCCGATCAGTATCTAACAATATCCCTGTGTTATTTGGGAAGTAATTCTATCATAATTTATCTGTAATTTCAATTTTAGCATCTGAAAGTTCACAATTTTCTCTAGATTTACTTAAACCCAGTTATAACGTCCTCTTAACGATCTATATTATTCAGCAAAAATATCTTAAGCCTCTGTATCGTTATCGTATAGTTGTAATGAAAAGTTTAAGATAGAAAGGGTTTATTGATCAAAGATGACAATTATATAAACATACATAAGAGAATAAAGAGTAATTGGCATTGGTGACAAAGTAAATCATTTTAACAATTGTATTCCGTATCTTTCTTTCGAGATAAATAATAGATATCAATATCAGTTTATAGCCATTTGTGACATTATTTCTATTAAAAAACTATTTTTTGCGTAAAACTGAAATCTACTGCGATCGAATTTTGATTGAATTTCAAGGCACAGAAATATTGAAATTATTTCTAACCATATTGCTTCAGTGCTATATACAGCGAAAAATGAATAGTGAGAATGTAGTGCCGACGATATTTTACGTTACTAAATCGGACAAAAAAAAGCGTACTTTCTCTAAACAAATCCAAAATTTAAATTGAATCAGTCAAATTACGAGAAATAAAAACTTAAATCTAAAAAATATTAAAATTTTGCTACTAGAACTATTCAGTAGTAGCGAAAAATGGTCTAATTGTCTTTTACCTCCACAATATTAATACAAGTTTTTTTTTCTTTTTCCTTTGTTAAACTTTTAAAAAAATTAACAATTTCATGTTTTTATAAAAACGTACAATGCGCAAAAAAAGAAGGAAAGAAACCCTGAATAACTAGTGATCCTAACGATCAAATTTTCATATACTAGGACTCAATATTAATGGTTCGAGTGCTGACCTCAAATATACTAATAATGCAGACGATATTTAAAAGTTACGAAAGCAGAATTTAAAAAAAAAGAACGCACTTTCTTAGAATAAATTTTGCTGCTAAAACATGCTAATACATTGCAAATACATTTCTTAGGACAGATTTTCATTCCCGATCCCCAAAATGTAGGGGATAGCCACAATCTGGATAAAATAGTCCCAATAGAATGTATGTGCAGCATTTATAAGTTTGAACCCTTTAATGTTGTTGATTTTACTTTTACGTTTTTCACCATATCGGAGGAAAGCGAAATGAAATAATTTTGCACAGAATTATAAAATTCATTTATTCAAACATAGTTCCGTGCAAAAAAAAAAAAAAAAAAAAAAAAAANAAAATGAAAAAAAAAAAAAAAAAAAAATTCTTATAAACAGGGTTCCCACTCAATTTCAGGAGGAAAAAAAATTCCTAATTTTTTTCAGGTATAATCAGGAAAATTTCAATGAAAATCCAGACCATATTTTATCTACTTTGATTTTTTTTTAATTTGATATGTCAAATTTGAAATATTTTCAGCAAAAAAAAATCATTGAATGAGAATAGAAACATGGAAGTTTCACTAAAATATGAAATTTTTAAAACAAATAATTCTAATATGTGTTAGAATTATTTAAATCGGATCTCACTAACTAATTACTGTTGCTAACAATTCTTAAGACTGGTCATTTTCCAGGTATGAAATAGGAATTTTTCAGGTTTTTATAAAAAATTGGAAATTTTTTTCCTTGACTATTCCCTGCTTTTTAGAGTCGAAATAAAATTTCCTGACAATTTCAGTTTTTCCCCGTTCTTCCTGACCCGTGGAAGTTCTGATAACTTTAATCAGCCCCTTGAACCATTAAGATTGAGTCGTAGTATATGAAAATCAGATCATTAGATCAAAAGTCAACCAGGGTATTACATTTATTTATTTTTTTGCTCACTGTACTTTAGTAATCGGGCCGAGTACCCAGGATTCGCCCAACACTGAAAAATTATAGGGGCAGTGAACAGACATAAAATGCTATTAAGTAAGAAAAAAATTCAAATGAAAATCTTATAATTTATTTAAGTCGTCAAAAAAATAGTTGATGAAAGAATTGAATAAATAAGAATTAATTTCATAATAACAGAATTTATGCATTTGGTAAACATTTTGAGCAGTCACCTGTCACAGATGTTGGCAAAGTAAATAATTCTGATTGCGCATGTATCCAAAGTACTAAGCACGAGTCTTTTGAATTTGGGGTTATTGCTTTTATCTAAAAAAAAAAAAATCTCTGTTGATAACAATTCTTGTTTTAATTGTAAAACTCAGCCAAATAAAAACGAATTGTTTCGAATAACTTTTGATTCAGTAACCAGATTTTAACAATTACGATATAAACTTCAAATTTTAATAGGCCCATCTAAAATAGGTATATTAATTACATAAAGTTAAAAATTAAATTGCCCTTTCTCTGAATAAGTGAAGATTTTGTTTTTGACGGATCTGAACTAGGAAAAAGAACGAAAGTATTTGGTGTGAAATAGATTATGTTAATTGACATTAATATGGTGTAAATAAAGAGTGCCATCCAAGAAAAATTATTATATTTTTTTCTACAATTTAATAAACAAGATTATTGCAATTACTTGATTTTTTTTTTATAACCGTCGTTGAACAGCCGACCCAAATTTTATGGGTTTACGACTACTAATGTTCAACTCCGTAGCCTTGTAATTTTGAACCCAATCCAGAAGACAAGGGAACTCCTGGATCAAGTATTGGGAGAAATTTGCCTTCGTGGAGGACTTCTTGATGAAGCTAACCCGGATTTGCGTTACATGGAGAGGACGACCGCGAGAACCTCCCACGATTAGCCTGACGGCAAGGGGGCTCCAACCCATGATCCGTCTACCACTGAGGATATTTCACGTCAGCACTGTGATCGGTGCAAGCCGGATGCGGAATTCGTATCGACTGGAATTCGAACCCAGTTCGCCTAATTGGAAGGCGAACGCTCTATCCTCTGAGCCATCGCGGCTCTACTTGATTTTTTTAATCAAATTTGGGGAAAAATGAGGTTAAAGGTTTGTCATGTTGGCGTTAAAACAGGATAGACTTGCCCACAATAGACATTTAAGACCCCTTGGATTAAGAGAGGCAGAGTATCAAGAGGTAGTTATTATTTAATTAGTTTAGTTTCAGAATTATGGTTAACGAAAATTAATTATTATGTTCTAAAGAAAATGAATACATTCTAATATACTATTATCATCTGAATTCTTCATTTGATTACATCCAAATCTGCGTACCCTTTATTCTTGCAACACTGGGCTTTTTTGCACACCCGTTTTGGATAAATCTACACAACTCTTTTAATGATCGATAATTGGCCCCATCTATCCCTCCAATATCAATAATATTTTTGGTAGACCATCAATTTATCCCCTGTTTCAATCCCAAAGTTTAAGTCTTTGAATAAATACTAAAATCCCTGCGGCAGAATTCCAGCGACATTGTCGCAGAACGTTACTAAGTTCTTGCTTTTGAAAAAAAAAATTGTTCTTTTCCACAGAAATTTACACGTAATATTTGAATCAAGCATTTAGATAACCACTTTTGATGCTCTCAATTTACGACGATAGTATCGTAAATCGATGTAATGTTTCGATTGTATTTTCGGCAGTTATTGATATTGATTTTCACGTGGATTTTAACCATCCCGATATATTTCAAACAATATGGAAAATTCGAATCGTGCATTTGAGTATTTACCTTTTGAGGCAATAATTCTCTCAAATTTTTGGCAGTTATTGCTATTGATTTCTCCATGGTTTTTAAACCCGATATCTTTTATGCGATACTATTTATTACAACAACGTAATCTCAAAACGAAACACGCATTTGAGGAGCCCGATTCGGGTGATTTCGTTGTTAATCTTTTTTTCGGTAATTACTACTACGGATTTCATGATTTTTAATTATATTTTTTATTGCGATAATTATTTACAAAATGCGAAGAAGGAAACTATTTGTGTGTCTCTCCCACAAATTGCGAGAATCACCCATAATATTAGAATAAAAAAAATTATTACATGCTTTATTAAAAAAAAAATTATTTAATTTTTTTTTGTAATCACAGCGCTTTTGTTATTTTAAATTTGTAACATATATGTTTGTTATTATGTTAAGTATCTTGCAGAAAGACATTAGTGACAGAGTTTTGTAGCAGATAGCTCGAAAAAATTCTGCCACAGGGCCTAAAACATATCATTTAAATATTTTTTCAAAATTATTGAAAAATGTCAAGCTTCCTATTTTTTAAGTAAATCAAAGGAGAGAGTTCAGATTAAATTATTGAGGCAACAATTTACTTTGCCTTAATATAAATAAATTCTGTTAAAGCGTTTTTAATTGGTGGTCCACGGCCCCTGTGGACCACCAATTGGACCAATGGACCACCTTAGCGAATTAGTTTCATATGCAAAATGATTTCAGAAAACACACAGGGTTTCTAAGTTCAAATTAAAAGATTTTAAAAAAATGATAATAATTTAAAATAAACCAAAAATGAACACGTACCAATATTTCTAAGCAATGAATTACTATAATAGTGGAATCTTAGTTATCATTAATTATTCATTTTATTTTAAGGCGTCTCATTGAATGTTCAATCATTATTATTATTACATTTTGTCCAAAATAAGATTTACATTTTTTAACTTTTCGAAAATCTGAAATAAAGAATGTGTTAAACACTAAAAGAAAGTCAGTCTCTAAAAATTTGAAACCGCAAGATGTTCTTTTTCATAAGATCTTATCTTGCTTTAAGAAATTTCTTTATTTGTCTGCAGCTCAAGAACCAATCGAAAGAAATATGGGTCTTAACTTTAAAATTAACATACTTGTAAGCACAATCTAAACGTCTTAATAAAAAGTCTTATGACCTACGGAGGGGTGCATAACCTTTTTGAGTGAAGGGCCACTTTCACAGCAGGCAGATTAACAAAGGGCCGCACGCATATTTAGTCATGTTAGTGGCAAACATGATAATTTTTGTCAAAACATGAGTGTTCTAAGCACTTAACATATTTTCAGAAAATGGAATACTTTTAATTATTTGAATTTATTGAAAACTAAAAAAACTAATGCTTTTTTTAAAGAACTTTTTCCATTTTTCACAATAATTTTATTAAAATTTTATTTATAAATTTTATAATAATAAATTTTATTTGTAAATATTATAAATTTTAATTAAAGAAAATTTTTAATGTTTAAACAAAAACCAAATTAAAAGAATTTTTTTTATTGCGTTCAGAAGCTCCCGCGGGCCGCACATCAACAGTCGGCGGGCCGCAGGTGCACCCATAACATACAGGCTTTTTCCCAGTGTTCTGCTAATTTGCAGGCTTTTTCTTAGTGCTTTACTAATTTTCAGGCTTTTTCCTAGTGTTTTACAATTATCAGGCTTTTTCCTAGTGTTTTACTGATTTTCAGGCTTTTTCCTAGTGTTTTACTAATTTTCAGGCTTTTCCTAGTGTTTTACAATTTTCAGGCTTTTTCGTTGTGTTTTACTGATTTTCAGGCTTTTTCCTAGTGTTTTACTAATTTTCACGCTAGCGTTAGGGTGAAATAATGCTTTTTTTGTTCAATTTTTTTTTCAGATTAAAAAAAAGCAAATTTAAAAAAATAGTTATTATTTTGATTATTTTTTTATAACTTGTTTAGGTTCTTCAGAAATCAAAGTCCCTAGGTTTAAATCAAAGTCCCTATAGGTTTATTGGACCTATAAAACATAAGCAAGATCTGCCACGGTTGAAGCTGTGTAATAATAAATAATAGTAAATAATGATGACTCATAATAGATTGAAATTTTAGCTTACCTATCCCCATCAGCATCTGAGATCATGGCTATCTGCATTCTGAGAATTCTTAATTCTTTCTTATTAAATACGTTTTGCGATTCTTTGGACGAACGTCGAGGTGATTCCTTCGTCCGATTCACTTCTTCACGACTTCCACCGATTCTTTCAGAAAAAGAATCAATCGCAACAGCTGAAGACTCAACAGCTGAGTGTTTGCGTTTGGTTTGCAAATTATCACAGTTGACCATTGAAGGCAGTACGTTTACTGAGTCTGAATTTGACAGTTCTGGAAGTTGAGTATTATCGAGATACAGTTCGGATACAGTAGAAAACTCAATCGTGTTCCTGATCATATCATACTTAACAATGCTGTTTGTTTTAGATGAATTGATCTTTACAGCTTAAATAAACCTAAAAAAGTAAATTAAAATGATTAGGATTTTAATATGGCAGTAAACACAGAACGCATTCAAGTCTTAACAGGTTGATAAATTTACTTCTTTCATAATTCCAAGATGTTTCACTATTTATTCTTTGTAATCCAAACGAATAATATATAACATCAAGATTATGCGTTTGAATGAAATCAAACACAATCAGAACGATTCAGCATTTTATATCTCTTAAAGAGCTTCTACAAATCATAGGTGATAAAAAATAAATCCCAGAAATACTTCAAAAATTCATATTGCAACTTTGTTAGTGAAACTGGTAAGAACTTAGATAAATTTTTAGAAACTCTCATTCAAACAGATATTTACGTCTATTGATCGGTGAGTAAAACCTTTTCATTCCTTATCAAATGTTTCCAATTGAGTAGGAGTAGGATTTTTATTTGGGGCAATATTTATATAATTTACTGCATGAGATAATGATAATGAGATAAGGAAAAATTGTGATAGCTACTTAAATTTATTTTTCAGAAAAAATATGCTTTTTAAATTTTAAAAAGAAAAAAAGGGGGGAATGTTGCTACATTACTTCATGGAGAAGAATTAAAAAAGAGTAACTTTTTTTACAGAAAAGAATGAATGAAGGACTAATTTATTTTTATTTTTTTCTTTCAGAGATAAGATTAGAATAAATAATTCTTTAAAAGGGAAAAAAATTTGTCAGTTCTTTCATAAGGGAGACTAAATTTTTAATAATTCTTTCAGAGAAAAGAGTTGAAAGAACAATTGTTTATAAACTCTTTCAGAAAAAAAAGTAGTAGACTATGCAACAAAAACATTAGTTTTTGTTAACATAAAAAATAAAGAGTCCATTTTTTTATTAATTCCTCTCGAAAAAAAAATTAAAGCACAATATTTTTATGAATTATTTCAGAAGAAAAAAAATTTAACTAAGAATTATTTTTCGCCATATTTGCTAGAATTTTGTGGAAAGTTTAGCCCATAGCAATTTTCTTTCGTTTAAATTTTATTTCATAACAAAGAAAAAGTACTAGTGAAAAAAATTCAATGAAAACCTTTGTTTTACATAATGTATTAAATTAATAAATACACTTATTTGTAAGCATAAATACTGTTATGATATATGCTATGAATTTGATATAATAAATTTTTGAGGCGAATCATTTAGATCCGGGTATTACTATTGATATAGACAATAAAAAAAAATTACTGAATCACAAGAATTCGCTTTGTCTGGGCAGAAGAATAAGTAGAAAAGAAGTAAATGTTTTTAGTAAAATAATTTGCATATAAATCTTTATTTTGATTAACAATAAAAAGGAAATTGGGTACTTGCACTTCAAGAAGAAGAGCACGCATACCCACACAAGTGACTTATGACGTCAGCGCCTGCTGGTCGTTTATAAGCAAAATGGCGTGTTAAAGTTGAGCTAAGTTTCTCCACATAAGTTAGAATGATAATTAACGTGAAGTTAATTAAATATAGCGCCGTATCACACATCNAAAACGGACCCTGGTTGAAAGAATGTGAGTAATTTTTTCACAATTTCACGAAAAACGGACCCTTCACAAAATGTCTGGACAGACCCCTGATAAATCTTTGAGGCGAATCATTTAGATCCGGGTATTACTATTTATATAGACAATAAAAAAAATTTACTGAATCACAAGAATTCGCTTTGTCTGGGCAGAAGAATAAGTAGAAAAGAAGTAAATCTTTTTAGTAAAATAATTTGCATATAAATTTTTATTTTGATTAACAATAAAACGGTACTTGCACTTCAAGAAGAAGAGCACGCATACCCACACAAGTGACCTATGACGTCAGGGTCAGCTGATCGTTTATAAGCAAAATGAAGTTGAGCTAAGCTTCTCCACATGATAATTAACGATAATTAAATAATTAGAATGATAATTAACCAGGGGTCTGTCCAGACATTTTGTGAAAGGTCCGTTTTTGTAAAATTGTGAAAAAAATTACTCCTAATTTGTGAATATAAAATAACGTTAAGTCCCATTCTTTCAACCAGGGTCCGCTTTCGTGAATTTTTGAAAATAGGGTCCGTTATTGCAAAAAAAAAAAACTTTCTCAAGGAGTTTTTTAATTGTAAATAGATACAAGATTATGCTCAACACTGTAAAATTATAATTAAAAAAATTACATTTTAAAAAATAAACAGCAAATGCAGCTACTAAATTAGCGATGCAACATACAAATATTTGGTATTTAACCTATACTGCTGAATGCAGAATATTCATTTCAGACGAATAAAGGATGAAGCGTCTGCCGAAGACTAAATTTAGTTCCGTTTACATCCGTCTTTCTCCCCCCCCCCTCTCCTGGGAAGGGTTTATTCGATTAACAAAACAATAATGAAGATAAACAAATTTGTGAAGGGTCCGATTTAAAGATAAATTATTTTGTGAAGGGTCCGTTTTTAAGTTCAAATGTTTTGTGAAGGGTCCGTTTTTATGAAAAGATATTTTGTGAAGGGTCCGTTAACGGACCCAAATTTCTTCTAAACAGACCCCTGTTAACGTAAAGTTAATTAAATATAGCGCCGTATCACACATCGAATTTAATGAAATATAATTCTTCCTCGTTATTTGATATTCGTTATAAAATACATGAACAAATAATAAATAAATTTATTATTTGCTCATGTATTTCATTTCTACTGTAACCGTGATTTATTTTTGTTTTGTGGACCTGGAAACTTCGATGCATAATTTGTTTATGTACTACACGGCTTTGTGCCTGTCTTTGAGTTAAGTAAGAAATATATAGTGAAAAAATTGAAATCTTTGTGTAAGAATATAGAATGTGTCACTTGAGAAAATTGATACTTGAAGGGGTGTGGTTTACTAGAAATAGAATGGAAAGAACAGTTGCTAAAGTTAATAAACACTACGTTTCAACAACCAATCAGAATCGAGATGCCCACACTACGTCAGTTGCAGGTATCACATTGCAGATAAGTGCCCAATTTCATCAGAATATGCTTATTTAGATAGCTATAACCAGTTGTTAGTATAACCAGTTGTTAGTATGATAGCTATAACCAGTTGTAGTTACTAGGTGTCGGGACTTTAAAGAATAAGATTAAGCGAGGCTGGTCGAAACAAGATAAATAATGAAGAAAACAATATAATCTGCAGTGTTTAAATCAAAAACGTCAGCTGTAAATTTTTTTTCTCATTTTTATATTATTTCAGTACAAAACGAGACTGACTTTTGGTTTTAAAAGACAAAATTTGTTTCGGATATACTTAGAAATGCGATTTAATAAATTAATGTTTCTCAATTGTCTATTCAGTTTTTCAATGTGTGGGTATCCGTGATCTTCTTGAAGTGACGTAGTGTGTGTATCTCGATCCCGATGGGTTGTTGAAACGTGGCATTTGTTTATGTTAGCTACTGTTCTTTCCATTTTATTTAGAGATTTGCCAATCCCGCCATGTATCAATTCTCTTAAGTGACACATTCTATATTCCTTCACAAAGATTTTAATTCTTTAACTATATATTTCTTACTTCATGCAAAGACAGGGATGAAGAAAACATAAACAAACTAATTATGCATCGAACAATAAATTCAACCGAAATCGATACGGTTCTGTATTTAATTAACTTTACGCTAATTAACATTCTAACTTACGTGGAGAAAGTTTGCTCTACTTGAACAAGCAAATTTTACTTATAAAGTCTCAGCTGGCGATCACGTCATGGGTCACATATGTGTAGGTATCCGAGATCTTCCTGAAGTGCAAGTATTCAATGCACTAAATCACATTTTTAATTAAATCACTGGTGATTCTACTAGTTTAAATCTATATTACTGATCGTTGACAATTCATTGTTTTCATCATAATTTATCTTGCTTTGGCTAGCCTCGAAAAATCTTTCTTATTTTGCAAGTGTTACGATTTATAAAAATAAGTCCTAACACTTGTTGAAAAAAAAAAAAATTAAGAAAGTAACATAAATTATAGGTAATTCAATTTTTTTCCTTCTTTTAATTGTTAAGAAGCATAATTTCTTATAAATACTGAAAAGGCTGTAAACAAATAAATATAATTAAAATACTTGTGAATTCCTATTAGTAAGATCTAAATTTTGGTTCATTAATTTTTAATTCGTTCTTAAATGTACTAATTTTCTTTCTAAAAATTTAAATCCTCTATCTTATGACAGTTTTCGTCACATATTTAAAAATAATAATTTTAACGCTATTAAATTTTCGCATCTCAAATTGAGTTAAATATTTCTTTATAAAAAATTTATGATACTAAAATAAAATATTATTAAAAAAAATTTCCAAATTTTACAATTTATTACATTTTTTAGTGAATACGCAATTTTTTAATCAGACAATATGATTAAAATAGAATTCTAAATCAAAATAAATATAATGGAACTTAAATAAATAAATACATTAAATTCAAAGTAAAATATAACTAAACAAAATAAACGCATTGAATTTCAAATTTAGTTTAATTTCAATTAAAAATATAACATTTATATATAAAAAAAATTTAAAAATTAAATAAAAAATATACATTAAATTTTAAGTTACAAACATGAATATTCAATAACATTAACCAACATTCATGAGAATTAAAACCAAATTGAATAGCTAGTTTTATTAGCAACTGCATAATTGAAAAAAAAAATTCATAGTAAATTTAATAAGAAGAAATTTTACTCACATTAACGCTTTCTAGCAAAAAATGACTACAAAATTATACTTTAAACGATGTTAGGATGATAACTATTACAACATGAAAAAGGGGAATATTGAGCGAGTGCAAGTTTCACTTCGAATTGGTTGCGAAAAATGCGGTTTCATTTTATTGGACCGGGAATTTCCCTCGTTTTTCCACACGTCATTTCATCTAAAAGGATCATATAATTGTTCAAAGGGATTTCCCGGAAATAACCATTTTTCCCGTTTTTTGCATAATACTGTTAAAGGAAACAATACTTCACAACAATATTAGTAAAAAAATAAGAAAAGAAAATAGTAGTAAAATAATTAAGTGAATAAAATATAATAATGAATAAATTTAAATTAAAATAACTTCTAGGATGGGAAATCTTGATTAATTCCACTTCTTGAAATATTTTAAATTTAAGTGTCAAAGCTCTAGGATTAATTATAGCTTTTTATAATTAGAATAAATTTCTAGATAATAAAGAGTAACACCTCTAAACGATGTTAATTCATATTTAAATAATAAATTTATATTAATTTACAATACAAATATATTAATTAATTTATATAAAAGGAATTTTAAGAAATAATGTACATTTTTCATCAAATTTTCCACTTTTTGTTTATGAAATTAGAATGAATGAATTGAGGAAATTAGTCAAGTAGGCAGTGAACGTTGAACGACTCATATAAAACTATTTTTCCCCTGTATTTCCAAAAATGATTAAATATATTTCATTTCAATAAAATAAAAATATTATTTGTGTTCGATTATTATACATCAATTAAGAGTAAGTATTATTTTCTTAAGTTTTAATCAATTAGTTAAAAAATATGAAAGTTCCTTACAGTAAATTTTAAATTAATCTTTATAGTATTAATGAATTTTTAAAACACGTATAATTTACATTCGAATAAAAATTTAATTTTATTGAACTCAGGAACATTGGCGCGGTTTGAATCGACCATTTAACTCATAAAAATTCTTCAAGTGGTTTTTTTTCCCCTGTTAACTATTACAAGATATTATGGGATACCCTGCATAGCTAGTTAAAAATGTTAAAATGCTCTTGAAATTGTATTTTTATGAGAACAGCAATTTTGCAGGGTAATTTTTCAGTTATTTTTAAGCAATTTTATAGTTGGAAAAATTTGCTGAATTCTGACTTCTGCCTCTTATAAGTTGCATCCTGTAGATCAAAAAAGAGAAGGAAAAAAAAAAGTTTTCGATTATCTAAAAATTATTTGAATTCTGTCTTATCACTAACTTATTTAAGCACATTTCAAAGTCATTGAGCCTAATGTTTAACGGAACTATAGAAAAAGAACATAAAAAATCGTTGGAAAGACACTAGATTAATAAATGATTTATTAATAAGTCGTCGTTTTATTCATAAATTGCAAAATCCAATTCATTTTTAGGTGATAAAAAAATATGAGAATGAATTCAGTGTATCATTTATTAAACTATTTTCTTTAACACTCATTAAACTATTTTTATTAAAATAAATTTATATTTGCGCTTGTGATGTGAGATTGTTAATTATTTTTCTTAAAAATGGCTCAGCACAATTTCATTATTTTGTAATAATATATTACAACTGTTACGTTATAATAAATAATGTTATTTAAAAAAAAGTGCCTTTCACTTTAATTATTATGTATAGCTTGAAATAATTAATTACTGAATAATAATATGAACACTTTTTTGGTACTTGGTAGATATTTTAAGTGAGTAGAAGTCGCGGAGTTGTATATTTAAACAACTGGCTTCGAAATTGTTAAGCAATAGTAATTCTAGAATTTTATGATTTGGATATGGAAAAATTCTAGAATTTTAGGGTAAACATCATAATCATATGTTAATCTTATTTATTTATTTACAGTAGGGCAATTAGAAATTCATCATTTAGCAAACAACCACCGACATTTTGCTTTGCGCCTAGCTAATTAAAAAAGTATTTTCATATTTTATTATCAGCCTAAGAGCTTTTACTTGTAAAGGAGAGATTCAGTTTTCAGTAATTGTGTTACTTAATAATGTACATATTTTTAACTCAACTATGTGCAAACTAATAAATATTGCGTTAAAAAAAGGTTGCTTATTTTTTTAAAATGAAAAATAGACGTTCAGTAAATATGACTATTTTTAAGCAAACGAGATGAAAAGTCATGCAACAGCAATAATATACTTATTAGCTGGTAAAAATATCGATTATCTGATAAAAACGATAATTCTTAAAACTGTTTTTCAGAATGGAACGAAGCACGAAACAGCGTCTGTAAATTTTATAGTTTCACAATAATACATAATCAAATTTCTAAAACTTAAAAGATTTGGTCGCGGCCTTTCAAAATATCTAAATAATGTTGAAATACAAAAATTACCATTTAAAATAAAGAAGTGAAAATGCTGGTTTTATTGGAATCGTTTGCACATTATTATTCTTAACTTATTCGAATAGGATTATAATTTATTTGTATATATTATATTTTTGTATATATTATATTTATTTGTATATATTATATTTATTTGTTTATATTATATTTATTTGTATATATTATATAAATATATTTTTGAATAGGAAAAATTGGCAAGAAAAAGAATGTAAATGAAGAAGGAACAGCTTTATAAAATATTGGAACAAAAGTTTCATTATTCCAATTCATTGACCTCTGGGCCTTCCCCTCGGATGCATTAATGCTTATGAGCATATAAAGCGAACCTAATGTTTAAATCGAAAATAGCACAGGAAAAATAATTTGTAGAACGAGCTGATGAGTTTCCCTATTTTTCCCTAAAGTGGAACGTAGAGTAAGTGGAATTTCCCTTAAGAGGTTGGAAAAGTAATTATATTTACAATACATTGAGTTGAAGGAATGAAATCAGCATGACAAAGCGAATGGAGAGCTTTGTTGAATAATTGTGTGAATATTTTTCCTTGTTTTTTTTTCACGAAGAAACTCATATTTATTATCAGCGTGTTTTTTGTTTGATTTACACATAATTTAAGGAGAAGAAATATAGGAACTCATTCTACATAAAAACGGAGCCATACAACTAAGCTATAAAATTAGGTGTCCGATTTTCATGTTCATTATTGTTTATTAAATATATGTCCATCGTAGTTTAAAAGTTTATCTCTTAACGGATCAATGTCGCCTTATAAGCGACATGGCATTCTCACTTATTCGATCATATGCCTTGTATATCACAGTAAAAATCACTTTAATTTACCTCTCTTATTTTTATCATATTTATAATTCACATAACAATTAATTATCTACCAATGATAAAGAAATATTATAATTAATTATTATAATTATGCGTGGAGAATAAAACTTAAAATACTAAAAAAGAAAAAAAAAAAATTGGTGATCGGATATAAATTTAATCACAGGTTTGAAAAATCGCACCTGGTAAAAAAAAATAATAATAATAAATAAATAAATAAAAAGTCCGAACTCTACACGGAACCTTAGAGTTCCGCGGAACAAGATTTGGGAACCATTGGTTTAGACCAGGGGTTTCTAACTTACCTGAGACCGGGGGCCGCAATTAAAAACACGAGTCAAATGGCGGGGTGCAACTTTATCCAAATTTCATATAGAACTCTTTTATGTTTGAAGGAACATTAAATATTACTGTCAGACAAGTTGTGCAAACAAAAGTATTGAATTACAAATTAAAATAAGGAGCAGATTTTTACCTGATAAATAAATCTTATGGACCGTCAGTATGTTAAATTTCACAGAAACGAAGAAATTAGGTTTTTTTAACGAAAGAAAAGTATTTTAAACCCATATAGATTTTTTACGGAAATTGTCCGTAAAAAATGACAACTAATATATTTTAGTTCGTGGGCCACAAAAGAAGGCTTCGCGGGCTGGATGTGGCCCGCGGGCCACTAGTTGGTAACCACTGGTTTAGACAATCCAAGAAATCCCATCGAATAAAGCAAATTTTCGATGGAAATGTTTCGATGAAACGTTATTAAACTAGGTACTTTTTATTAAATAATTTAACATGGTCTTTCACGGAAGTTAATATGACAGCATGCAATAAAAGAATTGCTCTTCTAGCAATCTTTGCACATCTAGCAAGTGAGAAAACATTAAAAAAAAATTTTTTAAAAATCAGTTGCAAATACTTAGGTACATAAATTTATTCTTCGATAATAAACATCAAAGATGCATGCATTAAATGTTTTTAAATATTTATATAGATTAGATAAAAAAATAAATAAACAATTTTGAAATAAATTTTGTAACTACGTCGTTTCTGTACAATTGTTTCTAAAATCAAATTTATAATGTAAACAATAAATGTGTGTTTTTTGAACGCTCTATACATGTGTTATGGTGAAATCTAATTTTAAGTGCAAACCTAAAGCGTTAAGAAAAGGCTTTAATAAATAACTAGAAAAAACCTTAATTGCATATTCGTTGTTCCGATTTCTCAATCAAAATTTCAATTGATAAAATTTGTATATCATAAAATGTGTACAATGAAAAACAAATAATATTAATTTTATACATCATGTCGGAACTTCCACTAAAATTATACAAAAATTAATAAAGATAATGAATATAACAAAATAAGCAAAATTTACCTAACGTTCATAATTTTTTCTAGAAAAGTTAGCAAATTCAAGTAATGCAAGTAAGAATAAATAAAATAAATAAATAAAAATATGAATCATCATATTTATGGAAGTATGAGACCGGGAAATTTCCCTATTTTCAGTACCTTGCGAACGCGATTTTTTAAAGTTAACCTTCATTTAAATTATGCCAACTTAATTTTTTTAATACGTAAAAATTACTGTTTAAAGCAATAAAAAAAATCATAAAACCATTATTAATAATTAATGAGGTTAAATAGTTATTTCCTGTTTGAAAAGCCTTCGGACTGAAAGAGCATATCAGAAAAATGGTTGGGAAAAAAAATTTCAGGCATGCTTAACATAAAAAAAAGTATAATAGACGCACTTATAAATGCTTTTTTAAGCGTTAAAAAAAGAATTGAAATATTGAAATAATAATAGATATATATTAAAGAGATTTACTGAGTTGAAAGTAAAATACTTTTTTAAATTGATGTTATAAAATAATACCAAATAATGATTTCCCAAATATATAGTTTCGTTTCATAGCGAAAAATCATATTAAATTAAATGTAAGATGATTTAATTGGTACTAATTATTTTTTTACAACATTTAAACATTTTTAACTGATAAAATCTTCATAATATTTTTCTATATATTTTTTTATAACTTAAGCACCGTATGTTTGATTAACTATGTACTTGATTCTGTTATTATATATTTCAAAGCAAATAAATAATAATATTGATTATAAATATTGAAATCATTAACCTAATTCACAACACTTATATAAATATAAATCATCCATTTTAAAAAAAAATAATCATTCAAAAATTTATAAATTAAAAAATTCATTTAAATAATAAATAATTCAATTAAAATATAAATAAATGCATTTAAAAATAAAAGTTAGTTTGGAAAAAAATAAAACTGTTATAACATATTGGAATTTTTTTTTGTACAAGAATGTATCAACACCTATAGATAAACAAAATAGAGTTTGAATGAAAACAAACCATTTGACTAATTTTAGCGAACAAGGAGTTGATATAAAAAAATCCTATAAAAAATAAATAATTCAATTAAAAAATAAATAAAAGCATTTAAAAATAAAAATTTGTTCGGGAAAAAATACATTTATTAAATTACAACAAATTAGAATTTTCTTGTACAACAATCAATCAAATTATGAACAACACAGGTAAACAAAATAAAATTGGATTAAAAACAAACCATATAACTACTTTTAGCGAACAATGAGTTGATACGTCAATTGTTTTCAATCTGCGGTTTGTTTGCTTATTTTAATTTTTACCATTGAAATAAGCTTAGCAATAAAGTTAAAAAATATAAATTGGCACAAATTAATTTAAAAACATACGTTTATTTTAAAAATGATTCTTATAAAAATTGTTTTGCTAATTTTCTTTTAAAAATTTTGAAGTAATTTCTCAAACAACATATGGTTAGTCTATTATATTTAAAAAAAAAAAATTTCTATATTTGCATATACATTTTATACTTTGAAAACTTTTTTTAATAGTAGGTTTAAATATAAAAATTTATTACGTTTAAAAAAAAATATTGTTAATACTTAAATCATATTTAATTTATTTTTTGAAATAATCTTATCTATTAATAGTTTGTACTGTCCTTATAAATTTGTATATGTTATAATGCTATTACAGAAAATTCTTTAAATAATTTAATTATCTTACGATCTAAATGTTCTTAATGTTTAATTATTTTGGTTAAACAATACAACAAATTATTAATATAAATTGTCCATATTATAACTTAGCATCTAATGTTTTATTGCTATTTGAAAAAAAAAATTATTTTAAATACTTACGTTATATTGAATTATCTTGGTCAAAAGAATTCTACCAATTAATAGCTTTAATAAACCTTATAACTTTGAATATAAGAATCGCATGAAACTGCAGTTACATTTAAAACCCAAATAATACAAAAAAAGACAAAATATTGAAATAATTTTTTTTTTAAAATTATGTTATGTGAATAAAATATCTAAAATGCAGAGACGACAAAACAATTGGAAAAAATATATAAACTACTTAATGCTACTCACACGGTCAGAAATAATTCACAAGCTTGATTAAATTTTCTTAAATACTTGAAGATAACGAAACCTATGCAGATAATAAAGAACGAAGACTGTCAAAAGCTTAGTTTTAAAAATGTTTACATCAGAAAGTTGTTTAATCATGATGCGGACAGGGGAATCCCCATTCACCGTTGGATGAAGGGGGGAAAACGGCATTTTCGCTAGGATTGGCGAGAAAGCGCTTTTCTGTTGGTTGACATTTGCATGAAACCTGTTTTTATCTTTTTGAGGTCGGAAAAAGTAAGGATGGGGCATTCTTTCAAGAAGAAAGGGACTTTCCCTTTAAATTTTCACTTACGTTGGTTGGTTGTAAATCTAATGGTTATATCTTATCTTATATTTCTAAACACTTTAAGAGAAGAGGTTTGATGATTTAAAAGAAAAAGAAACACTTTTAGAGGGAAGTTTCCCCTTTATTTTAGCGATTTTTTTTTGGATTTTATTAAATGAGAATTATGTTAATAAGTCTGATTAATATTTTGAAAATCTTTAAATTAACATCAGAGCTGTCCTTAGAATTTTGAAATGCACATTTTTAATTATTGTAGCATTATTATGTATTTCATTTTAAAGAAAATATGATTTTTTTTTTTCTAAAACATTTTTTCTTTAAATTTTATTTTCAGAATTTATAATTATTTTTTTTTCTTTCTAATTTATGATAAATTTTGCAACCTCAGAAGTGAAGAAAAAGAGTTCCGTTTAAATAAGTATGTAAAAGTTATTAATATATCGCATGTTTAAATTCTTTCATTTTGATAACTATGAAACATATCAATAAGTTCTAGATATTCTCCGGGCCATCTGCCATATAAACATTTAATCAGAGAAATTCATTAGCTGGAGATAGAAATATAATAGTTAATTTTAGCTTAAATTGTTAAGTTTTAAAATTTCTAATGAATCGGTATTTTGTTAGTTATGAATCGGAGTAAAATTAGAATAGAAATAATTTGTTTAATATATATTTTTCTTTTTTTTTCATCATTTCAAACTGATAAAATAAGATTAATAAAGCCATGTATATAATTTAATTGAAGAAATGTCAGTACGCTATTGAATTTTTTTTCTAATATGAACAATTATTTAACTTGTAGATGTTTTAACATTAGAAGCTTCACCAGGGAAAAAATTTACTTTTGGACAAAAGTTTTTTCTTTTTCTTTGCATATTTAAAAATACAAAAAAAGCTTTTAATAATCTGATTTCTGGCAATTCTACAAAATTCAAATTTTGAAGTAAATATAGATATATAAATAAGCGTTAATTTATCAAAGCAGTTTTCTTTTTATCTTAAGTTTTTGAGCTTCTATTTGTCTATTTAACATGAATTTCACACTTTAAAGAAAATCGCATCTTTATTTTTATTAATATGCATGTTTTAATGCAATTATATATTATTCAAAATTTTGGGAAATGGCTGATGTTTCAGCAATAGTTCCAGTAGTACTTTATTCTAGAGCAGCAATATGAGCTATTGGCGACGGTCTGAGAAACATCCCTTAGAATGATTCGAAAATATGCCATAGCAATTTCGATCCTCGACGGATGGGATGGCTCCCCGCTTCGGTAGCCCGACGAGCTACGCGCCGAAGTCGAGCACATTACAGTTGAACAGTTTGACGACGACCAAAACCGCGTAGCCTCGGCCCTTTCGCAGGGTGATCAAAGTGGCTACCTATCCACTCACGGATCACAGCTAGTGCTGCTTGACTTGGGTAATCTACTGGAAGTCGTGTCTTACGACCACATTGAAACGACTGATAATTTTTTTTTTAAATATAATTTTGTGAACACTTTTTGCTGTTTTCAAGAATATGTTTTGCTAGTTTAAGGCATTTTTAATAAAATGGAAAACGAAATTTTCGAACTTCCACATAATATTATTTGAGTCGTGATGGCTCAGGGGATAGAGCACTCGCCTTACGAATTGAACCGGGTTCGAATCCCATGGATGGCTGGTCTATACGAATTCCGCATCCGGCTTGCACCGACCACAGTGCTGACATAAAATATCCTCAGTGGTAGACTGATCATAGGTTAGAGTCCCCTTGCCGTCATGCAAACAGTGGGAGGTTTTCGTGGTCTTCCTATCTATGTAACGCAAATGCGGGTTAGTTCAATAAAGAAAAATCCTCCACGAAGGCAAAATATCTCCCAATAATTGATCCAGGAGTTGCCTTGTCTTCTGGATGAGGTTCAAAATTACAAAGCGACGGAGTTGATAAGAAAAAAAATTAATTTCCAGGTTCGAACACCAGTGATGGCTGGTTGATATAAATTCTGCTCCCAGCTCGCACTGTCCACAGCGCTGGTGTAAAAATATCCTCTGTGGTAGATGGATCAAGATTTAGAGTCACCTTGCAGTGCACGTTGAATCTATAGGGTCACAAAGTCCTCCATCTTCCCAAAACAAATTATACCTCTGGGGTACTGAATTGGAAATAGATCGTTCTCTGGTTCAGGTCAAAATTACGAATGGATGAATGAATGAATCTATGAATGGGTCTGCCCTATAATGTATGTGTGTGGCAGAAGTCGTATTCTTGGCCATAGATTCTTGGTCGTATTCTAGGCCATTGGAACAATCGCACCCCTTGTCTTAAAGAACAACAACAACCCGCTACGTAAAAGCTATTGGATGAAAAAAAATTACATTTTACACGTTTTCAAAAAATTATTTACAAAATATTCTGATAAAAAAAATTTTTTTATTATGACATTAGTTTTAAAACGGTTTTTTTTTTTTGTCAAGTTATTTTTTTTTAAACTGCGTGTTCCTCTATTTCATTATTATTTTTTAAAAATAACTAATATTTTTTTCTAAATTTTGAATTAGTTTATTGCTAATCTTTTATCTCCGTTTAATCCTTCTTACCTTTTTTGCTGTCTTTCCTCTTTTTTTGATGTTAAGGAATATAACTAAACGTATTTGAATTTTAATGTAATCCATTGAACAAGTGAAGTAATCATCTGAATAGAGCTGCGTAATTCAATCAATCGGGATGTCAGCAAGCGGCAGCGATTGCCACTGATAGGTATAGAAAATTGAAAATATCAAAATAAAAACCATTACCAAATTATGATCCTATTATTCAAATTAGGAATTTCCAAACTTTTATTAGAAGGTTTTCTTATTCCAAGCTTTAGAAACTGTTTTCTTTTTCATTGTTTCCTAATATGTTTTATGCATTTTGACTCCTTTGAATCGGAGTATTTATTTTATAACTGTCACAGAACAGCCAACTCAATCCTGATTTTACGATTGCATGCGTTCGACTCCATAGTCTTGTAATTTTGACTGCAACCCAGAGGACAAGGGAACTCCTGCATCAAGCATTGGGAGAAACTAGTCTTCGAGGAAGAGGTTTTTATGGAACTAACCAGCATTTGCTTTAAATGGAAAGGAAAATCAGAAAAAACTCCCACGGTAAGCCCGACAGAAAAGGGGGTGTAACCCAATGATCCGTCTAGCATTGGGAATATTTTACATTAGCACTGTGGTCGGTGCAAGTCGGGTGCAGAACTCACATCGGCCAGCCGTTTGCTGGCATTCGAACCTGGGAATTAATATTATTGAATCCGATCCAGAAGACAAGAAAACTCCTGGATCAAGTATTGGGAAAATTTGCCTTCGTGGAGGACTTTTTTTTATGGAACTAACCGGGATTTGCATGACTCAGAGGACAGCTCATGAATTGCTAAACAAGAGAGCAGGTCCTTCAAGGCCGTTGGATAGAAAATCGCTACCGGTGTCGGCCCGCTGATTTTCGTAAAATTTTGGGGGCTTGAAAAGTTGACTTATACACCGGGATATACGTTATTTAACTTTCCTGTTTATCCGATTTCAAAAAGAAAAAAAAAAACAATTTCATTCATTGATAAAAAAAAAAATTATATCAAAATTTTAAAGTTATTCTAAAATATATTTTACTTTCTATAACACGCTGTTATAAACGAGTCACTGTTGAAACTTAATTAAAACAACATGATTAAGAAAGAATTAAGTTATTACAAATTATGTATACAAATAATTTTAATTTAACTGTTAAAAAATTGACTTTTTCGATTCAGCTCATAAAAATTATAAATATTTGCATTGATAAAATTGAAATTTGCATTTTTCAATGTGAGAGCTTTTCGAAACTTGTTGAGTTTAATTTAAATTGTCAGCAATTGCTTAGTAATTAAAAACTATAGCATATTGGGATATCAGGATGTTCCCTCTTGCGTTCAGCAGAATGTTTTGTAAGAAGTAGAAAAATAAAAATGGAAAATGCGCGATTTCCTTTCTTTGTTACTATTTGTTTTTAAACGTATTTTTATATTTATCTTCAATAAAAAACCCAGATAGAAATCTTTGAAAGGGAATTTCCCACCGATAAAAAGCAGGGAATAATCATCATATGTCATGCCTTAAGCGTCGCCTCTTTTTCATTTCGTCTTTCTGTTAACCAATACACCTAATTATTGATTATTAACAACCTTCCTAATACAATTTTTTTTTCTTTGAGATTCTTTTAAAAACGTTTTAGTTAACTTGTTTAATTTAGCATTTGTTCTCATCAGGGGTTTTCTAAAATGTGATTTTTATGCGGAAGTAAATGTTGACTAATATATATAGTTTTTTTTACAATCTATACATATAAACTATATCTATATGTATCTATACATATGTATCACATTCGTATCGACTGTCCACCGCTGGGTTCGAATCTCAGCTATGGCTGGTTGATACGAATTCCACACTCGCCTCGTACGACCATAGTGCTTACGCAAAATATCCTCAGTGGTAGATGGATCATAGGTTGGAGTCACCTTACCGTAAGGTTAACCGTGGAAGGTTTCTCTCTCTAAATAACACAAATGAGGGTTAATTCCATCAAAAAGTCCACGAAGGCAAAAATTTCTCCCAATACTTGATCCAGGGGTTTCCTTATCTTCTGGATTTTGTTCAACAAAGTCATTTACAAGTCTAATGAGTTGAACATTGGTAGTCGTAAACTCAAAATTGGGCTGTCTGTTCAATGACGGTTATAGAGAAAAAAAATCTATACCCATATAAAGAATGTACTGTCTGACTGATTCAGAGCCTAAACTACTGACGCAAGAAACATGAAATTTAAACAATGAGTTCCTTCAGTAACAAAGACGGAAAGATTTTTTTTCCTTGGTTTTAGACACATAAGCGGGTAAAATGAGAGTTGAAAGGTTTTAATTTATGATAGTAAAATAAAGAGTTTGTGTGTGTGTCTCTCTTATACCTACAGCGTCTACCTAACGTCCAGAAATTTGGATAGTAGGTGAAAGTAATAATTTTCGCCCTCAATCCTAAAATTTGTTTAAAGATTTCTATTAGTTTGTTTGAGAAGACATCTGGTTTAGCATTAGCCATTGTTTTAAATTAATCTATATACGATTCTATTATTTTTTTTAAAAAAAATATTTCAAAGCAACATTGATATTTCGTAGCTTATAGCTTTCATTATTTAAAGCAGTAGTTTATTACACGTTCTTTAATACTTTTTATTATTTATTAAGGTAAGCTAAGTTGTCAAAGCGAACGTAATGCCGTAGTATACGTTACTACGGCATTAAATTAGTATTCCTAAAATTGTATGTTTAATTTGTTTATAGTTATGCTTTTAAAATGTGTATCTATAAAACTAGATAATTTAAAGTCGATGATGGTGTTTTATTTTACTTTAAATCCGTCGTTCAACAGCCTACCCAAATCTGAGTTTACGACTAACAATATTCAACTCTGTAGCCTTGTAATTTTGAACCCAATCAAGACAAGAAAACTCCTGGATCAGTACCTCCAGATTTATTGATTTGTCATACTTGGTGGTCAAATGATGGTATTTTATAACCGCCGACCCTATTTTGGGTTTACGACTACCAATGATCAACTCCGTAGCCTTGTAATTTTGAAACGTACTCCTGATTCAAGTATTGTGAAAAATTTGCCTTCATGAAGGACTTTTTAAAGGAATTTACCCGCATTTGCTTTACATGGAGAGGAAAACCACGAAAGCCTTCCACGGTTAGCTTGACAGCAAGGGGGCTCTATCCCATGTTATGTATTGAAAAACAAAATTGATGGAGAAATAATACCAAATCGTTTAAGAGAAACGTAAAATATCGCCATACTATAACTGGCGACAATGATGTTTAATTAATTTTGGTGATAACTACTAAACGAATAAAAAAAAAGCTATATACTAAAAAACCTAAATAAGGAGAAATGGTACTACTTCGCTTAGGATAAGCATAAAAAATCGCCTTACAATTGATGACGTCAATGATGCTTTTGGCAATTTGCATCACTACTGGTGCTATGGTAATTGGTGTGGTTTTAACAGATAGCAAATGTACTAATATAGGTACAAAGATACCCTTGTTAGTATACATGGTACCTATTAAAACTGCTTCAATATTGTGCAGTTTTATGATAACAGATACTTTGGAAAGAGAATCTTTACGGCCCTTCGAAATTAATGAGTACTGATAAAAAGTAACTTGATTTTCGAAAATTTTGATTAACACGAGTTAGTCTTGAGTGACAGCATCATGCCAAATGATACTGAATGCTGTTTATCTTTATTTTGATGAGATGAGCTACTAAAAACGCGTTCTCGCTTTTCAAGAAGAAGACCTCCCGTACCCACACGTGTGATCTATGACGTCAGCTAATCTTTATCAGCAAAATGGCGGATTACAGTTGAGCTCAGCTTTTCTACATAAGTTAGAATGTTGGTTAACGATAGGTTAATTATATACAGAACCGTATCGAACATTGAATGAGTTGAAATATAATTTTTCCTCGTCTACTTCTTTTACTTAACATAGATTTATTATTTGTTTATGTATTTTATTGTAACCATGTTATATTTTTGTTTTGTGTACCTGGAAACTTCGATGCATAATTAGTCTGTTTATGTTCCATGTGAATTCGTGTTAAGTACTTGTTTAGAGAAAAAGCATTAGTAATGATACTTTCGTTCATCAAAATCGTGCCCAACTCTCACCTAAGGTCAAAAATAAGCTTTGAAAAACTTTAACGAAATATTAAGCTATAAAAATGATCTGGTTCATAAACAAAAAATGTCACCTTCTAATATAACTCTCCTTAAATATTCCAATTATAGTAGCTCAACGACAGAATAAAAATATATAATAATCATAATTTGTATTTTCGAGACAAATGAGAATAAATCTTAAGACGAACACTATAAAATGTTTCGCTTTATCTTTAATGCAAATACGAAGCGAAACTAACTAATGCCGTGGCAGATATTGTTCTGTCTTGTTTGAGCAATTTTAATCAATGTAAACCTTAACATTTATCTCAAATTTAAAGATTAGATGACAATTTAAAATTTGGGAAAAAAGAAGATTCCCTTCGAAAAACCTTTCATTTAGGGGTTCTTTTCTTCATTTATCGACCAAACGTTATTCAAGATTATCTTGAACCTTCGCTAATGTAAAAAATACCGTTCTTTATTCAATATACGCTATGTGATTAATTAATAATTTCTCCGGGTAATTAATTTTGATCGTAATCAGGACGATAACATTGATTTTAATTTTTTGGATTTATTAAGTATTACTAAAGTAGATAAAATTTATATAGTTGACTCTTTTGATAAAACGAATAACTTACCATGCATGAAATGGTCGGGCCTGCTGCCCCCCACATTTCTGTGGACCTTATGCTGGATAAAGTTTCAAATGCATTGTTTGTTTTTTTTCCCCTTAAGAATCGCTTACTAAATTTAAGAATTGAAAAAAAAATTGACAAAAATATTTAATTAATTTAAATTTACAAATAATTCACAACTTATGTTATAAATAATTTAAAAGCATTTTTTAAGAAAACAACAAGTGAATTGGATTTAAAGTTTCGTCCAGTTATCTATTGTTATCCTCGCTATCTATTGCTTGGACGCAATATTATTGCAACGCCCATTATTAGAACGTAAGAGCTGAAACGTTTATTCTTATGTGGTAACAGAAATTTAGTTTTACTTTTTTCTTATTATATCTATGAAAATCGCCTTGAAAATAGGTGTCCAAGATTTTTGCCTATTCAGAATAAAATGCTTTATCATTGCATTACTCAACGCATTGTCATTGAGTTATTTGATATTGCACACTTCTCAAAGANTAAGACGAACACTATAAAATGTTTCGCTTTATCTTTAATGCAAATACGAAGCGAAACTAACTAATGCCGTGGCAGATATTGTTCTGTCTTGTTTGAGCAATTTTAATCAATGTAAACCTTAACATTTATCTCAAATTTAAAGATTAGATGACAATTTAAAATTTGGGAAAAAAGAAGATTCCCTTCGAAAAACCTTTCATCTAGGGGTTCTTTTCTTCATTTATCGACCAAATGTTACTCAAGATTATCTTGAACCTTCTATTGTAGCTAATGTAAAAAATGCCGTTCTCTATTCAATAAACGCTATGTGATTAATTATTAATTTATGTCGAACATTTAATTAATAATTTCTCGGGGAATTAATTTTGATCGTAATCAGGACGATAACATTGATTTAAATTTTTTGGATTTATTAAGTATTACTAAAGTAGATAAAATTTATATAGTTGACTCTTGTGATAAAACGAATGATTTACCATGCATGAAATGGTCAGGCCTACAGCGCCCCCCACATTTATGAGGACTTTATGCAAATGGATGAAGTTACAAATGCCTTATTTCCCCCCCCCCTTAATCGCCTATTAAATTTAAGAATTTCACAAAAAATATTAGATTAATTTAAATTTACGAATAATTCATCTTATGTTATAAATAATTTAAAAGCATTTTTAAGAAAACAACAAGTGAATTTGATTTATAGTTTTGTCCAGTTATCAATCTATTGCTTGGACGCAATATTACTTGAACGCTCATTACTAGAACGTAAGAGCTGAAACGTCTATTCTTATATGGTGACAGAAATTTAGTTTTATTTTTTTCTTATTATTTTTATGAAAATCGCCTTGAAAATAAGCGTCTAAGATTTCTGCCTATTCAGAATAAAATGCTTTATCATTGTATAACTCAACGCATTGTCACTGAGTTACTTGATATTGCAAACTTCTCAAAGAAAAGTATTAGAACTACCATTTCTTATGTTGTTATACGTTGACGTAAACCCATAAAATTGGGTCGGCTGTTCAACGACGGTTATAAAATAAAATAGACTGTGATATGACTTCGCAAAAATAAATAAATAATGCATTTAGATAATTTTTCTGCTTTTAAAACTTTAGGTAATTATTTAAAAGCATTAAAGACCTTAAGCAAAATAAGTGGAATATAAGGAATCGAATCACAATTCGAGAATTAATTTCCAGAAAATCACTAGACAGAGAGACGAAGACTTGAATGGTAGTAAAAGAATTTTTGCATTTATAATTTGGAAAGTGCATTCTAAGTTAATGCTACAGTTTATAAAGACTAACACTGCCGCATGAAAATATATTTTTATAACTTATTACCTATAATATATTATGTTCTTTTAACTTATTACCCTGAAGTGCCATAAAATTAAGGACGACAAAAAGTCTGTTTAATGCAGTGGTCACCCAAGGAACATTTAACTATATCTTCATTTTATTTACGGTGGTGTATTTCTCTCAGGTTTGTGAGACTTTTTATGGATGAGAGGTTAGCCGAGATTAACTTAATAACTAAGACCCGTCACCTAAAGCCAACGCAAGTAACTGTATTTGGTTTTGAAGGCATGTTTAAATTAAGACTATTATACCAAAAGCATCTAAAATATAAGCAATCCACGCCCCCTTTCCTTCAGTGGTAAAATTATCGAACATTGACCGGTCCGATGGCGATAGAAAGGTACGAAATAAGATTCAAAAAAGTACTTTCTCCGAATAAACTTACATTTTATACAACGAATTCGAATTCTTGACCCCCAAAATATAAGGGGTAGCCGCCATCCGGAAAATAATCTTCTTCTAAGCTAACAATTTGAATCTAATCTGATGGCCAGGAGGACAATCCAAAGTTCGGACTTTAATTTTAATTTAAGCGTATTTCACCATATCTCGAGAACTAATAAACCGAATTAAAAAATATTTGCACACAATTATAAAATTCTTTTATCCGAAGATAATTCCGTGCAAAAATTAAAGTTTTAGTAAAATAATTATTATTTTATTTAATAATAGTCAAAAGAGAATTTGAATTGTAGGATACACAAGTTTTTATATAATTATGGCAAAATACAAAATTTGAGTAAAACCGGTTGAATAGGTCCTGAAAAAACGAGTTTTTAAAAAGTCGTATATTTAAAATTCAATTTCTCAGGAACTATTCGACCGATTTCGCACAAATTTTCTGCAATGTAAAATTATACATGCAAAAAATGCATACCTTACAATTCCAATTTTTCGTTAAAAATTAAAATAATATTTACTAAAAGTTACTTTTTGTAGAGAATGATCTTTGGATAAATGTATTTTATATTTATTGGTAAAAATTTTCCAATTCGGTAAAACGTTCTTGNAAGGACCTAAATTTAGCCAAAAAAAATTCAAGGACTTTCAAGGACTCTCAAGGACCGTGGGAACCCTGTAAAAGTTACTTTTTGTAGAGAATGATCTTCGGATAAATGTATTTTATATTTATTGGTAAAAATTTTCCAATTCGGTAAAACGTTCTTGAGATATAGCGAAATACGTAGAAAGTAAAATTATTAAGGGATCCAAACTTCGAGCAACTCTCCTAAAAAAACGATTGTGACAATATTTTTAAAATTGTGGATACCTCCTATGTCTTGGGTTCGAAATCCGAATCTGTTCCGAAAAGAAGGCGTGTTTATTCAAGGCAAACTACGTTTTGTGTTTGATTTCTTGACCTAAAATCCGTCTCATTAATTTATTAGCATATTTTAGTTCTCTCCCTCAAACAATTACGGACGAGTCCTAAAACGCTAAGATCCGATCATGAGATCAAAAGTTATTCAGGGGAATCCGATAGAGGGTATCCGCTATTGAGAAATATAGTCCAAAAAGTTTATTATTTAAAAAAATAAAGCACTGAATACTTTAAATATATGCTTTTATATTACATTACAAATCCACTCAACACACAAATAAAAATTTTATTTTAGAAATATATGTCAATGAGGGATTCACGCCCCCCACGCTTGTCTATAATATAAAAATGCTGTACTTCAGTATTATTAAATTAATATCATTACTTACAAGGAAAACTAGGGAAGTGTGACTCGCCAATTTTGAAATAAACTAGTGGGATGTATGCCTTATGAGGAATAATTTTAGGGGGCAACATTCGTTTCGGCCCATAGAAGGTCCTGTGAGAGATAAAAAATAATTCAATATATAGAAAAATCGGTATTTTATTACTTCAATGCAGACTATTAGTTATTGTAATTGTCTCATACTCCAATTAATTTTGTGGTACTTTCACGTACTATATAATGCATATTTATTGTCAAAATTGATTTCGAAAATTTTATATATCTGTAGTTTTTCAGAAAAACCTGTTAGGTTAATTTAAAAAAAAAAATTGACATCAAATTTTTTAAATTTTTTTTTCCAAAAAATTTTCCAAATTAATTGGAGTATGTAATTGCAAATCAATTAATTAATTAATAATTAATTAATAATCAATGAATAATTAATCAACAATTAACCAACAATTAATTAATAATTAATTAATTTTTGATTAGTTTATTTATTAGCAAATTAATTCCAAATTAATTGGATTATGAGACAATTACAATAACTAATAGTCTGCATTGAAATAATAAAACACCGATTTTTCTATATTTTGAATTATTTTTTATCTCTCACGGGACCTTCTATGGGCCGAAACGAATGTTAATTAATTTATTAATTAGCAAATTAATTAATTATCCAATTAATTATAAATTAATTGGATTATGAGACAATTACAATAACTAATAGTCTGCATTGAAGTAATAAAATACCGATTTTTCTATATTTTGAATTATTTTTTATCTCTCACAGGACCTTCTATGGGCCGAAACGAATGTTAATTAATTTATTAATTAGCAAATTAATTAATTATCCAATTAATTATAAATTAATTGGATTATGAGACAATTATAATAACCAATAGTCTACATTCAAGTAATAAAATATCGATTTTTCTATAGTCACACTTCCCTAGTTTCCCTTGTTAGCTATATACAATAAAACTTATTTTAGTGATAACAATTAATATTAGCATTAATTTTCATGAAATATAAATTTTTTTAAAAAAATCCAATAAATGAATAAACATTTTTAAGGCAATATATCGTATATATTTTATAATAATAACAATAAAAAAAAAATTTTAAAAAAAGGAATGAAAAAAAGGAACAAAAATGACATATGAGTTACGTGCAAAATAGCAATAATAAGTTTTAGTAATAATGGTTTACTAACAAATAAAGTACAAACTATTTTTTTCCCATTCATAATAACATAGTAAAGCTTTAAGATTAATAATATCAGAGTATGTAGTTGTCCTGAAATTTCTGATTTTTCTAATAAGAAATATTTTGTTGTCATTCGCCTTTTAATTTTAGATTTTTTCTCCATATATTTTTGTTTTGTTTGAGTTCAGACTATCCTCTTTTCTAGAATACTAATGCATGTTTTTAATATAATCTGTTTGAACAATCAAAAGATTTGGAATTTTAATCAAATACTTTTTTTATTTCAATTAATAGTTCACCCAGAAAATTAGTTTTAAACATAAATGCCAGGATGCACATTTATTGTGTTTTCATTCAGAAACTATTGAAAGCCCACTTAAAAGCATTTGATAAAGGAAGTCATGAACTCCATTGCAAAATAAGTTTATATAAACATTGGTATGAAGGAATATTAACTAATTGATATTGAGTATGCAACAGTACCATTAAATTGTCCTAAATTTTGATCTCAAATTTTTTTTTGTATAACTCAGTGCACAATTAATACAATTCTACTGTAAGAAAAGTAGCAACTGTTTTCAGAATTAAGTTTTAAATTAAAAAAAAATAGTGTATTTTATTACTTTTATGTGATAAAACTTGCTACTATTATACTTAAGTAGAGTGAATTATACTTTTTACAATTTGTTCTTTGCCTTTTTAAAAAGTAGTCTCCTATCCTAGTTTCTTCTTTAGGCAACTATGAGGTCTGCAACTTGCTTATTAATATAATGCAGAATTAAATAAAATAAAATACAATGTAAATGAGTTCTGAAATTGTTTCTTAACTTAAAGAATACACTTTTAAAATATTACAAAAATGAATAAAAACATAATACAACACATATTCGTTTACACTGATAATCAGGACTTAATCCAGGTTTTCAATTCTAGTACCTATTTTTGTGAAGAAAAAAATTATTTTCGTGAAAAAAAATTTTTTTTTGTGAAAATTTAGTATTGCTAAGAAAAAAAATAAGAAAAAATACATATGTATACAAAAAGTACAATACTATAAAAAACAGTCACATATTGCGCAAGGAATTGCTTACAAGACAGCTTGTAGATTAATTCCATTTATTAATTCAATGTAAATTATACAGCCAGCCAGCATAGAAATTATGGAATTTACTATACAGATTAATATGGTTAAAAATTAGATTTACATAAAGTTTAAAAAATTTTTTTAACTTACTTACTAATAAAATTTATTGAACTTATTATGATTAAGAAATTATTATTTTGATATTGTGCTAACTTTTACTTTTGAATTAATGGTGGAAAAAATAATAGAAATACAGAATACATAGATAAAATTATAATAACCGCTCGGAAAACTATTCAGCACTTTAATTCCTTCAAATTTTTTTTTTATTTTCGTGAAGATGCGTTTTTTTTTTTTCGAAGTTTGTTGAAATACTGATTTTTTATTTTGTGAAGGTACCGATTTTTTTTTTTAAATTTTGTGAAGGTACCGTTTTTTTTTTTTTAATTTTGTGAAGGCACCGAAAAACGGTACCAAAATCGACCTGGATTAAGCCCTGCTGATAATATAAAAAATTCTAAGCATAATTAATTAGAAAGCATAAAGTACTTAGAAATTGGATTTGATGATGCTGTACTTATATTAAGCATTTTTTGAACATTTTGCTCACATTTGTATAGATATTTTTGCAAGTACTATCACTCGTTATTTCTCGCTGGATTGCTTTATAAAAATGCTATAGTGCAGAATTATATAATTAATAACATTATTTAGCTGCATAAAAATTATTATATTAGCATTAATTGAGTTTTATGTTAGTTTACTAATTGAATTTTATCTTGTTTTGCTTTTTTAATCCATTGAATTAAAAAAAAATTAATGTATTGAAGGCAATACTGCTCGTCTAAGATAGGTACTCTGCCAGACAATCGTCTGGAGCTGGGGCGGTGACTATGGTAACGAGGTATGATTATTTTAAGTAGGGGTGCGGGGTCCCTCTTTAGGACTGGTTTCGGCGAGAGAAAAGGAGACCTCTTCATTGAAGCTACCCTCCCTAAAATGCCCTCTTCTTGTTTCCATAGCACCAGACTGCCACAGACTTAGTGGCGGTCACAATACCTAGGTATTAGTGATGTAACGAGTAGTGATGGGGCCGAATACCGAATATTCGGCCAAATTTTAGGCCGAATACTTAATTTTTAAAAATTTCTCTTTTGATTGTAATTAAAGTGATTTTCAAATTTTAAATTAAAAATGAAATAAATATAAACAAAATTGCTTTTTTAATTTTTGTACATTAAAAAAATTTTTAACAACTTGATTTATTTTCTGTAATAATTTAAATATCTTGATGCCAATAACAAGGCAATATGGCTTTTATAAATCTAAATAATTAATAATAGCATATTTTAGTTATAGTTATACTTGTAATTTATATGCTATTTTATTTAAGATAAGAAGTCATTACTTACTACTGTTAAATGTATTCTATTTTTTTTGTCAGAAAAATTATTAAAACTCAGAAAATTAAGAACTTTTTGAAATTTTAATTTTGTAATTAAATAATTTTCAAATTTTAAATTAAAAATGAAATATATATTAACAAATTTGCTTTTTTAAACTTTGTATATTTTAAAAAAAATTTAACAACTTGATGTATTTTTTGTAATATTTTAAATATCTCGATGCCAACAATAATGCTTTCACAAATCTAAATAATTAATAATAGCATGTACTTCATTATTCGGCCGAATAACTTCAGTATTCGGCTAGGCCGAATATTCGGCAAAAGGGCCGAATACCGAATAGTGGCCGAATATTCTTTACATCCCTACTAGGTATCTTAGAGAAACAGTATAGTATTATATTTATGTTATATAAATAATAATTACAGAAAACTTGAAAATAATAGAATTTTAAAAAAGAACAAAAATTACATGGGTTGCATGTAAAATATCAAATTTTAGCACTAATGGTTTAATAAAAAATAAGGTTTAAACAACTTTTTTATTTATTTATTTTAACATAATAGAGTTTTAAGTTTAATAACATCAGAGATTATAATTCTCTTGAAATTTCTGATTCCTATAAGTAAAAGTAGTTAATTTTCATGAGAAAATTTATTCTATAAAAATTAAATAAGAACTGAATGTTTTCAAAAAAGTTTAATGGTGAAATTCCTGCTAGCATCCATACTAATTTAGTACCACTTAGAAACTTAAAACATCTACAGTAGCCCTAAACCTATGTTTTCATTAGAGTGGGGTTGAGAAAAAAATGAATTTTGCTTTTGTGCAGAAAAGTTGCACATAGTAATAAGAATAAAAACGCCATAAAAAATTTTGGAAAGCGATTAATAGCTCCTGTTTGAGCATTCTATTAAAAATAAATAAAAGTTTGAAAGAAAAAAAATCACACCTTTTTAAAGTTTCTTTTTTTTTAAGTTGGCTAAAATTTTTGAATTAACATGCTTCAGTACAATTCCATGAAAAGAAACACATAAAGGATGAATATTTTTCTTCAAATTAAACCTACATATTCTACATGAATTTTTAGTTAAAAGTACTTTGAAAACTAAACTAGAAGAACTTTTCATATTTCTCTGCAATTTTCAGCAAATTCTCTAAAAAATAACATTTTATTTATAACAAAAATTCGTGAATTTGAATGCCTATTCAGCGATCTGTCCAGGCCGAATTTACTACCGTTTAGCGGTACCTTCACAAATTCAATTTTAGGAAAAACGGTAGTTTCACAAATTCAACTTTAGGAAAAACGGTAGTTTCACAAAATACTTTTTCTTAAAATTTTATTTCTGTATCCCTTAAGAAACGATAAATCTATATTTTCACCATGTTTTTGTGTTGATTTTTTAACATAATTTTTAATTTTTCACAAATTATGTCTAAATTTTCACAAAATAGGTACCTTTCAGAAAAACCTAGACAGAGCCCTGCTATTTCCAAATACTAATTTATAAAGAAATTTTGATTGCTTTGTTTAAGTATTATTTTTTATAATATTATTAAGTATCCCTTTATCAATTGATATATTAAAAAAAAGATAAATTTATAATACTATGATAAAAAAGTGTCCATTTAATTGTTCTTTGAAATGTAACAAGAGTAACCAAAACTTTAATCCAAAATTAGAAATATTTTTTCAACATCTAAAATGTACCATAAATAATACATAGATGTGCTGAGTTCTCGTATTTGGCCAATGGTTTGAAACAGATTCACATAATTCATCTGCAGTTATTTTAAGAATAATTTTGTGTCAAAAGTAATAAATTAAATATAATTTTGTAACAAAAAAGTTTTTGGTTAATTTAAATATTTTCGTCACTCAAACTAACAGCATTAGCTACATTATGTAAATTTTGAAAATAATAATAAATTAGCTACTCAAATTCAGCATACCTACATCTCATCAACTTAACAAATATTACAGACCAGAACAACACATGCTTGTTGCAGTGAATAAATTTAAAGAAACTTTAAACCTAATAACAAATTTAAAAGCTTCTAACTTAGTAAGAGAACGTTATACGTTGGGAGAAAATTTTTGTCGCAAATTCTCTTTAATCAACATTATTTAAAAGAAAGAAAAAGGGAGTTCAGGTAAACCTAGAGTAAGAGCCATAAAATGTTAATTGTAAAAAAAAAAATTGAAAAATATGTAAATGCAAACAAATTATTGGATGAGAACTACTACATTTGTATCCCTGGTTCTGTAGGAAAAGACCAGGATGTGCATTGGATCTTGAGGCTGACAGACAGGCTCAAATGGCCGCCTCAAGATTTATCAGTGGGCACCTCAAATGCATGACCTTTGAATGCGGCCGCAATGTCTTTCCAACGTGCACCAAGTGCCATCTGATGCCAGCCTCCCCCGATCATATCCTCGACTGCTTGGGGCTCGCTCTTGCGGATATCCGTGATAGCCCACTTCTGGTGCTTGATTTTGCTAGGGTCCACGGTCTCTTGGATTTGATCTAGCTGTCGCTAGATCCTGAAGGATTGGACACAACAACAACATTGTGTAATTCTGAGTTAACTTCCCACACTTTATTTTCAGTCTGATATTTTAAAAATTTCTTTTCAGTATTTGAAACTTCTTTGCTTACTCTAGGATCGTCTGAACTCACTTTTTCTATACTTTATATTTTAGATTAATTACGAAGGTGAAAGAGAATTTGCAACGAAAAGGTTCTCCGGTGGTACGACATCCTCTTAAATTTGGTAAGTACAGTACACACAAAAGAAATCCTAACACACAGAAAACCTTTTGATCTAGTGATCGTATCTTCATGCACTGGAATTCAATCGAAATAGTTTAAAGAAGCGATCCTTTTAAGCAATTAAACCTAGCATTACTACATTTTAAGCAACAAAATCAAACACTAAAATGTAATTTTTCTGACTTGAACCTACCGTTTTTTAGACGTAAATTGCATACCTGATCTACAACATATGGGAGGTAACCACACTTCGGAAAATATGGTCCCAATAGCTTAGTCAAGAAAGCAGTTGAAAATTTGGACCTCTAAATGATAATTTTACTTTTTGAGAGATAGATCCCAACTAGAGACCTCTTAATTGCAATAATAAGGTTTATCTCCCATATGAACAAGTAAGTATCAATTTAAATTAAATATCTGTGAAAAAGATTGATTGCGTAGAGTGCAAGAATGTGGGTTTTTTTCTAGTATGAACAAGAGAGTGTTGATTTAAATTTGATTTACAAGCAAAACCTTTATTACACACACTGCATGTATATGGCTTTTCTCCAGTATGAACAAGAAAGTGCTTATTTAAATTAGATTTCTCTGCAAAAGACTGATCACACAGGCTGCATGAATAAGGTTTCTCTCCAGTATGAACATGAGCATGTCTATTTAAACTAAATTTCTGTGTAAAAGATTGATCACACACACTGCACGAATAAGGTTTCTCTCCAGTATGAACAACAGAGTGTATATTTAAACTAGATTTCCGGGTGAAAGATTGACCACACACACTGCATGAATAAGATTTTGGTTTCTTTCCAGTACGAACATGAGCGTGTTTATTTAAACTAGATTTCTGGGTAAAAGATTGACCACACACACTGCATGAATAAGGTTTTTCTCCAGTATGAACAACAGAGTGCATATTTAAAGAATATTTAAATGAGAAAGTTTTATCACATAAGCTGCATGAATAAGGTTTCTCTCCAGTATGAACAACAGAGTGTACATTTAATTGATATTTCAATAGGAAAGTTTTATCACATAAGCTGCATGAATAAGGTTTCTCTCCAGTATGAACAAGAGCATGTTTATTTAAACTAGATTTCTGAGTGAAAGATTTATCACACACACTACACGAATAAGGTTTCTCACCAGTATGAACAATATAGTGCTTATTTAAGACAGATTTCACTAAGAAGGTTTTATCACACAGGTTGCATGAATAAGGTTTCTCTCCAGTATGAACAAGAGAGTGTTGATTTAAACCAGATTTCTGTGTGAAAGATTGACCACACACACTGCACGAATAAGGTTTCTCTCCAGTATGAACAACAGAATGTGCATTTAAATAAGATTTCAATGAGAAAGTTTTATTACATAAGCTGCATGAATAAGGTTTCTCTCCAGTATGAATACGGTAGTGTCTTTTTAAAACAGATTTCTTTGTGAATGATTGATCACATATACAGCATAAATAGGGTCTCTCTCCAGTAAGAACAAGAGCGTGTTTAATTAAATTAGATTTTTGAGTGAAAGATTGATCACACACACTGCATGAATATGGTTTCTCTGCAGTATGAGCAACAGAATGTACATTTAAGTGAGATTTCTCTGAGGTTTCATCACATACGTAGCAAGAATCAGGTTTCTCCACAGCATGAACAAGGGAATGTTTATCTAAATTGTCTCTCTTTCTGAATGTTTTCTGACACACATTGCATGAAAAAGACTGTTCTACTGAATGAAAATCATAGTTTTTACTTACATTACTCTGATCAATATCAGTTTTATCAAACATACTGCATGTATAAGACTTACCAAGTTACCAATAGAAAAAAATAATAAGTTTGTTTTTAATCTGGTCCCGTTTTAGAACGCTTAATGCTGTTTGGCTTTGCCCGCTGTGACATGGAAGCTTCGTGCGTTCTTTGCTGAGCTGAATTAAAATTGTCTCAGCAGCCTTTACTTCTTTAACATGATAATCCTACGAAAGTGCACCGGCAGGAGAAATTAAGGTGCTCAAAGGCAATTCTTACGCATAACTTAGTCCTTCTTGCAGTCGTTTACGCGAACTTGAAACTCTTCCTTTTTAAAAATAGGTTCAATTAATGTTAACATAACAGTGTTAATATTTATTAATGTTTACTAATATGTATCGTATTTCGAATTAAGAACTTACGTTTTAAAAATGTAAAACAATTAGATTGTTTTATGTTTTTTTCCTTCTTTCTCTTTAAATTTCTGATATCCCTTATATTTCTTATATCCTTTCCGTAACTTATATTGAGGAGCACAACATTTCGTGACCCCTTTGATAAACGTTCTCTGTCTAATAATTAATAAATAAATTTTGTACCATCCCTCCCTGCCTAAAACCTGTTTTAATCCTTCCACACTGCAACGACGTTAGATATATATATATGTATACTGGGTAAAAATAAAAAACACAGGAGAATTATTTTTTTCACTTATATTTTTTGTTGTTGTAATAACCTCTCATAATTTCCAAATTTTTGAAATCTGATTAGTCTACAAACTTTTTTTTATCAACTTACTTTTGATTTGATCGAATTTAGTGTAAAATGGAAAAAAGATATATAAAAAACAATGCCTCACTTGTATTGCATAGATTGCAACATGAGAGGCATAAATATTATGTTAAGGTATTTATGCCTCTCATATTGCAATGGAAAACATGACTAGTGGAAAAACATGATTTCCGACGAAACTTTCAAAATTGAGTTAGTTAGTGATTTAAAATCCTTGTAGTCTTAGCTTACTAAAAATATTTAACTTTTGTTTGTACTTTATTTATTTACCAAGTTATAGTAGGTTTCTGTTCCAGCTGACAACACTGGATAGACTGGTGAACTGAAGTCTTTAAATGCTTTTATCTCAATATCATATTTTTTCTCATTTTATACCACCTTAAACACCATTTCTCAATTTTTTTTTAAAAAATAATTGTCAACAATTTTAAATCAGGGATTACGGTTATTGGCGATCGAAATTGGCTGCAGGTGGCGTAGAGCAGAACTCTTTTCCTATGGCAGCACTTCACATGCTTTCCCCATTAGCGTGTGGAAAGTCATAGAGGAAGGAAGTACGTTAGTTTCTCTCTTGATTTTCATATAGATTAAAATCTTTTAACTTGAAAAACTATATGGAACTGAAAACTACATTAAACATAGTTCTAAAGAAAAGTATCATGGAAATTTTAAAAAATATTTTTATTAAATAAAAAGGAAAAATATTAAGAAAAGGGAAAATATCGTAGTACATTCCTATATAACTGAAAAGAGGAGGAGAGGGAAGGGAGAAGGGCTAAAGGCATGAAACCGGTCTCTCCCCAGATGGCGTATTCGAGTGTAGCGATCGCGAATAGTTCGCATGCTTTGAACTACAAACTACGAGAAAAACGCAGAATTTCATTTTTTATGCATGTTTTTTTTTCTTTTTTTTTTTGGAAAGACAAGCTAACATTTTTTAAAAATTTTGCTTTTTTAACTACATTGATGCCTAACTAAGTAGTATAAGCATTTGCTTTTAAGAAAATAATTCAGAACACAGTTGATTGACTTCTAAAGAAATCCCTCAAATGCTTTTTGTTTTGGCCGATAGAAATTTTTTTTTACAGTGTTTAGAGTATATGTTAAAATATGCCTTATTTTTGTACCTAAAAATGGCCATTTAAAAAACAAATAGAATAATACTTATTTTTTTACTAGTTTTATAAGTTTTTATACTTACTAAAACAAATAAACTATTTTTTTAAAAAATTTTATATTAATATTTTAAAAAACTTTGTCGAAACTAGTCGGATTAAGTACAAAAATTGAACTTTTTATAACTAATTTAACTTTTCAACTGTAGATACTGTCGACTTGATTTTGATCTCGTTCAACCTATTCCAGAACTTACTTGATTTGAGGAGAATTTCAGTCGAGTAAGTAGGCTTAATAAAAAATTGCACTATTATTTATGTCTCATTTCACTTCATATTTACTAAATCCCTTGTAACTTCTGAACTATTACACCTATAGATGGTTTTATTTTATATTTTATAACCGTCGTTGAACAGCCGACCCAATTTCTGTGTTTGCGACTACTAATGTTCAACTCCGTAGTGTTCAACCTATGGATAGTTGACCATGAAAAGCTAAGCTCAGATGGCACTATAGATTGAAATTCCTCGCAATACTTCCGGGTTACTACTTTTAACTGTTGTTTACGACTATAAACTTGAAAAAACGCACAATCCAATATTATTATATTTGTAGTGTTAACAATATAACACTGTTTTTTCAATCTAACGAAACAAACAACAAATGAAAGACATGCCATCACAATTTCGATCCTCTGAAGAGGGGAAATAATTGTAAGGGAAAGTAGCTAACGTTGGAAGGAGAAAAGAAAATTATGTTCGTTGAATTAAACAATTTGTTTCATTTAAATTTAAATCCGGGATACGCTAAAAGTATTATGCTCAATTTACAGAAAACACACGAATAACAAAAGCTAGAAAGCGTAAAAAAACAACACACATGGTGTATCACTTTTAAAGTATGGTGTGTCCCAGAATGCGGCGTAGATGGTATTTCACGGATTTGACACCTGCTTCCCAGATGCCACCCATGTGAGGCACTGACGGAGTGTTGAAATGCCAACTTATGTTATTGTCGGCTTGATGATGGGATACTTTATCTGTGTGGGTTATAAACCTCCGGTTGCGATCCTCGTCTAGTATTTTGGATGCACCTACAAAATTAGTGCCAAAGTCACTGTAGAGATCAGTACACTGCCCTCGTCTACTGATGAATCTCTTTAGAGCAGCAATGAATGCTTCTGAAGTCATATCACCCACTAGCTCCAGGTGATATAGCTCTTGTTACAAAATCTTACATCAATCTTCCAAAGCTAGACTTACCTACTTTCTCAGGTGATTTATTTTCTTGGATATCATTTCCAGATTAATTTTCCGCTACTGTACGCAATAATGAATTATTACCGAATTCTCAAAAATTGCAATATCTTAAATTATCTGTTAAAGGTGAAGCACTATCGTTAATCAACTCTATACAAGTTTCAGATGCAAAGTTTGAAAAAGCGTGAAAAGCACTTATCAATAGGTATCACAGTAAAAGTCGACTTAGTTTATTGTCATTTAGATAAATTATTCACGCAACCCAGTTTGCAAGTCAGAATGTGGGGAATACTAACATGAATTAAACTAATATGAGCCATCGAGTAACGAAATAAAACTAAATTTCCAAAATAAACTATTTATTAAAAACTTTAAAATAAAAACTGAATTAGAACATACTTCAAACTTCCAAAGTAGTTGGGAAAAAAGGCTCTGCGCCCTGAAACTCGCTTAAAGCCAGAGTAAAACATGTTGTCGCGAAATCGCTAATTCAACTGAAGCAGGCAAAAATATTCTAGTTAGCAAGAGTTTCAGAACGCATTCGTAACAAATCAACAAATAAGAAAAGATTTCTCCTAATAGGTGATTGTTAGATCATTCAACTACAGCTGAACATACCGCCGCACTTGAAGTAACTAACTTCAACAATTAATAAATTAAATTAAACAATTATGCAAGAAAATGAAACGCATCACAGTTTCCTAAACTTGTTCAAAACATTGAAAATACTGAAAACACTTCAGAGTAGTATTTCCAAGAAGTATTAAATTTAGCAATATTAGGAATATCTAGTAGAAAACTTAAATAAGAATAAAGCTAGATTGAATCCCAATTATCAACCGGTTGGTTTAAAATTCGTAAATTGTCTAAGCATTCAGTTGATGAATCCAGAAGTTTCCTTAAACCTTTAGGAAAAGTTTTTAATAAATAGTTTATTTTGGAAATTTAGTTTTATTTCGTTATTCGATGGCTCATATTAGTTTAATTCATGTTGGTATTCTCCACATTCTGACTTGCAAACTGGGTTGCGTGAATAATTTATCTAAATGACAATAAACTAAGTTGACTTTTACTGTGATACCTATTGGTAAGTGCTTTCCATGCTTTTTCAAAGTTTGCATCTGAAACTTGTATAGAGTTGATTAACGATAGTGTTTCACATTTAACGGATAATTTCAGATATAGGAAAAAAAAAAAAAAAAAAACGTTATTTTGATGGAGTTAAATAAAAGGCGTCGCCGTTCTTTTATGTTAAGTTCTAACAATATGGGTTTTTTTCGGTTATTAGTTTTTTATGTGAAAAAATATGTGTACGCAAATATTTCACGAAACACAATAGTGAGAAATTTTCACAATGCATGATCTTTAATCCCAACCCAATGATGCTTTACTTGAAGCCACTACGAAAAAAAAGAGGAACATAGTTTAATTAAAATTCGTGAAATAAATTTAATAGCTAAAAGAGCAACAACAACAAAAAAACATAAAAATTGTTTTCTCAAAATACACTAAATCTCTCAAAAATCTCATCAAAGATGAATTTTTCACTCTGTTGCATAAAGATACAAGTAATTTTATGCAGCTGTTGTTGAACTCAGAATCAATAATAATTCAGAGATACTGCAAATGAGCTAATTATCTAAGAATTTGAACGAGACTATGTCAAAAAATAATTCATTAAGTGCGGGCTGATTTATATATAAGCAATAGGCAGCTAAAACGGTGGCTGCTGCATGAGTACAATCAGCTTGTGTTTGACTAAACAAAATATTACTTCAGTTTTTTTTTACAGAGTATTTACATAATAAATATCTTTGGCAGAATTTTTTTTTGAAATATTATGAACTGAAAGCTTTTTGTTCTTAAAAAAGTTTCATCATATTTGAGCAAAAATCTTTCATAACTCAAAAAGTATTGCTGTTTATGCTAAAACATTATCACACAGCAGATATAATCTCAAGTAACCCAAAAAAAAAGTTCAAAGCGATATCTTGGCTCCCCTTAATTTGACGGTAAAAGATCTCACAATCCCCATCTTTGGACTGTGTTTAGCCCACAACATCCATAATTTAAATACCCGAAACAGTTGCAAAAATTATTCCTTCGTTGCTTTTTAACTTTTTTTGCATGATGTATAGGAGAAACAGATGAGGCTGAATTTCAAAATTTTTTGAAAATTTGATTGCACAAAGATTAAAATTTTTTCAATCACTCAGGTAGTAATTTAATCGGCATCAGTTGGACGAACAGAATTTCTTTTTAAGGAATGATCTTCTGTAGACCGTCCTCTGTTAAAAGGTCTATCCCTAATCCTAATAGTTACTCATGGATAAGCATATCATATGATAAACCGTGTAAATAGTTATTTGATTGTTAAAGATGTACCTTAACTGTATTCACAACACAAGGAAGCAGATACAAGAATGCTTCAAGCTGTTTTGAACATGTGTTAAGAACATGGAAATGTTTTCATCCTTTCCCTTGCATGAGCAATTTCTTAACAGCACGGTTATACTTGCTCTTTGGCACGGTATGCAACTTAGAATTAATTAATATTTCATATATTTTTACAGCTTTGGAGCTATTAGTGAAAGTTTAGTAAGCCTACATATTCTAACTTGATGCGACAGTAATAGCGCCTTTAAGGGTTAGGAAGAAATTAAACCCTTCAATACAATTAAAAATATATATTGATGCATTTAAAGAATAATTAACATCCTCGACTTTTTCAAATACTCTTTTTGGAAAGCCCTGAAATATTTATTTGTGATGGGCAAACCTACTAAAACTTACAGTAAATGAAGTGCGATACATATTGTTCTTAACTGTAACTTAAAATTGATATTATTCTAACACTTAATTCTGATGTCTTGGAGTGCCACATAAAAAGAGTGAGCTATGAAGCATATCGGCATTGCTTCAAAAACATCATGAATCCTATAAAACATGGATGGATATTAAAAGAAAAAAATATATAAGCATTTGTTTAAACTGTATTCTATGTATGCCAAATGGCATACTAAGAACATTTTATGTACATGACAAAAGTCCTCCTGTAAAGCAACTAAATGTACAGCGCGCAAAATTAAAAAAAAAACGGACCATCCTTAATAACTTTTGCTCTAATGATCGGATCTTCACTTTCTAGAATTCGTTCCGAATGATTCGAAGGGCTAACCTATAATACACTAATTAGTGCAGACGATATTTAAAGTTACAAAATCAGACAAAAACTTTCTTTCTTTGAATAAACATACTTTTTTTCCCCGATGGATTCTGATTTCTGACCCCCGAGACATAAGGGGTAGCCAGAGGACTGGGCGATGTTAAGATTTCAGCATCGTGATGCATCGCCACTCAAACATCGCGATGTCACATTACTGTTTCACATTTGGTTTTGCCAAATTTTGCATTCTTGCACACCTTTACTTTTTATTTACTTGATGCTACTGTAAAGTAAGACTAAAACTAAAATTTTTAATATATATATTAGATTTTTAGAATTTAAACTTTGTGTGTTTGGGGGAAAAAGAGAGTAAGATTTCAAAAGAGATATTCAGAAAAAATTTATCAAAAGTGAAAATCTGCCAAAATGCATCAAATTTACATTATACGAACTATATCCATTTTATAGGTATTTAATTTCAATAAAGTTATATAAAAAATGTAATCAATAAGAGAAAAAAGTAAAGATAGGAGTAAATTAAATGTATGACTTTATATCCTGGTATATCAATGTTTAGTAAATTGATTATTTTCTTCTTTTGGATTAAAATAATGCGATAGACTGTCTTTTTCAATTTAAATAAAACACATCTTTTCAACCTTCAAACTTTTCTGAAAACAATCGGAAGTTTTTAAATTAAAGAAAGAGGGTATTGAATAAATAGTTAACTAGTGAAACGAATAATTCATTAAAATTTCACACGCAGCTTAAAAAATATGAGAAATTATCTTTAAGGATGATTTAAAAAAAAAGAATAGTATTTCAACCTTAGCCAACAAAAATTATTGTTAATTTTCAACATTCTTAAAGATGGTTAGGTATCTTAGACAAAAACACATTAAAAAATTATTATATTAAGAAATAATTTTTCTAGAAAATAAAATTAGAAGAAATTGGTGCATTTTTTCAGCTTTCATATTGTAATAAATTTATTTTAACATGGATATTTTAGCAATTAATGTTTGATATTTGTGGATAGAGTGCAGTGCATGAAAAAAAAAATGACTGTTGCCTTCGTAATTGGTTTTCAAAAAGTCTGAGTTTTTGAAATTTATTTTTCAGAAACTATTCAACTAATTTTTTCAACTTTCTTATTTTAAAATAAAAAATTTTATTTTTAAAAAAAAAATTGTATACTTTACAATTCAAACTTTTTTCGACTATTACTAATAAAAAAATTAATTAAAATCATTTTTACATAAAATTATCTTTGGATAAACGAATTATTTTAGCCAACTGTGAAAATAAATTTTTTGCACACAATTATAAAATTCATTTATCTAAAGATAATTCCGAGCGAAAAGTAACTTTTAATAAATAATTATTTTATATAATATTAGTCAAAACAATTTTGTATAGCAAGGTATAAAATTTTTTGATATCATTTCAAAGAAAATAATTTTACAAGGCAAAATACAAAATTTGAGTAAAATCAGTCTGATAGTTCCTATGAAATCGAATTTTTAAAATACGACTTTCTTAAAATTTGATTTTTCAGGAACTATTCGACCGATTTCACTCAAATTTTGTATTTTGCCATGTAAAATGATATTTTTTAAAATGTTAAAAAATTCTATACCTCACAATTCAAAAATTTTCTGACTAATATTAAATAAAATAATAAAAAATATTTACTTAAATTATTTTTTGCATAGAATTATCTTTGGATAAATGAATTTTATTACTGAGTGCATAAGTTTTCAATTCGCTTGAAATATAGCTAAATACACAGAAAGTAAAATTAACATTATGGGGTCCAAACTTGGGACCATACTCCCAGATTTTTCAGCTACTGAGGTCAGAAATTCGAATCCATTAAAGAGGCATGTTTGTTCAGAGAAAGTGCGTTTTTATGCCCGATTTTGCAACTTAAAGTACCGTCTGCACAAATTAATTAGCATATTTGATGTCACCCCTTCGAAACATTAAGATTGAGTTCTAGAACGTGAAGATCCGATCATTAGAACAAAAGTTAATCAGGGTGGTTTTTTATTTTGCTCACTGTACATGCAAATCAAGCGCAATTTCTTGTTCTGATTTATGATCATGAACTAATTTGCAAAAACTGTAAGGGACAAAAAAAAAATTAATGTTGTGATATATCTGTTGAAGTGTTGACATAAAAAGTGATGATGATTTAGATGATCAGGATATTTTTTTGTAAAAAATGTACCACAATAATTAAATACCTATTACATTTGTTTTATATTAAAATAATTTTTCTCGTATTATAATTTGGATTGACATAACATGAGAAAACTTCTTTTTCTATTAAAACATTCATCTATGTAAGTAACCCCATGCTGTTAAAAATTATTATAAAATACTATTCTTCAATGTGTATTTATTAAGAGCAATCTTAACATTAAACATAATATTTAATCATTAATATGAAATATTTTGTTAATTTCATATCTATTTTTTTTTTAAAAATAGTCATTTCAGGGTTCTCAATAGAAAAACATATTACTTAGTCAAAACATTGAGAGTAACTTTAAATTACTAGTCTTGGGGTACCACTTTAACCTCGTGCAAAATATTAATGTGCAAATATTTTTTGGTGAACTTGGTGCTTTTTAATTAACAAGCCTTATTTAAGCAAATTATATGCAAAAAATTTTAGTTGCCTGAGTTGGCAAACGAAAACCGATTTTCAGCTATCTTTAGTTGCTTTATTCTATTCCCTAAATAAAGTCTACAGTAAATAAAATGGAAATAATTAAATGTTCCTACTTTCTTTCTCACAAGATAATTCAATTTAAACCAATTCGAAGTTGTTCTAAAATTTCGTGAATCTTTTTTTCCTATCTCCTCATTTTTCCACCAAGTAGAGCAGTAAAAAGTCTTTCATGTACAGCACAGCCACTTTACACTGCATAGACACTTACCTTTTCAATTTTATTTAAAACCGTTCGATTAAGAGAATTAACCACCGTGAATAAAATTAAAATATTTGTCGATGCTCTGGAGTTTGTTTTCACAAAATTACAGATTTTTGTTTCGAAAAAAATATGAAATATCTCATTTTTTAAGGCAATAATAGGTCAGTCTAGGCGTGACTCAATTAGAACAACGATTCAACAGTGATTTAAGAGGTTTTGATATGATAAGATCGGTCAGAAATCCAAGCTGGGTGATTCATAGATTTCTTATTCTCCTCAAAGAGCTGCGTATACATTCGAGTATCTAATAAGATTTTGAGCAATTTAATATTGCATTATGGATTACCAGGATAAGAATCCATTATCTGAAAATTAAGTCACTTTTTATGCAGATCAATTATTACAGACCAGTCTTTATAAAAAGCAAATATTTCAAATAAGACAAAGGGAGGTTGGCTTCAAGTTCATAAATCTAAACTGCTATTTTAAAGTACAATTTGCATAAAAATTTAGAAAAATGCATTAGTTCAAATCAGAAAGTACAATAAAATTTGTCAGTAATGCTGTCTCGAGAATTGAAGATTTCATACACTACGCTCTTACACGGTGCATTATTTTACGGATATTGCAGTCCATTTGGGTATCTTTGTAACTATTTTACAATATATTTTTTTTCAATTGGGATTTGAGTTCCCTTTTTGAGCAATGCCGATACTGATTATACAGACTTAAAATTGTCTCAAATGGAATTATTATATAAATAAAATAACACAACAAAATTGATATCGAGTAATTATAGCGCTAAATTACTATAACACAAATTGCCCTTACAAAATAATAACGCATGCATTTTAAATTACTTCAGTTTAATTATATTTTAGATTAGGGGTTAAGTATTATTCGCATGATAATATCCATAATAACAAGATTAATTCTTTTAAGGGACATACAAATTGATTGTTGCTGTAACTATACTTTGAAATAAAATTAAAAAAAATACCTATTCAATAATCATATATTTCAGATTTATTTTAGCTTGTGATTGTAACAAATTCGTAATTTCCGTCTTATCCATTTCGACAGCCTCTATAGTCTTTGTAAATAGGCGTCTCAAGTTACTTAATTTTTCCACTCTCCATACTTTTCTCGTCTCTGCTACCATGGTTACCTAAAATCTTGTTATTTTCCCGACGGCAGTGCGTTTCAGTAATATCTGGGAATATGCTGGAGAGTTGAAATGAATGGTGTTTTCAATATAAATGTAAACAATAACAATCTCGAGCTCTATACCTGCTCTAGTTCTGGCTAGAAAGTTTGCAACTGCTTACTACAGCTTATTCTGCGAGGCAATATTTTCAAACGGATAATTTTGTTTTCAATAAAAGAAGCAAAATAGATAATTTCTGAGCTAAAATTTGCAGTATTCCATAAGATATTAATTCTATTAAGTAATTCTAGTGAGTTTGAAGTGAAAATTTGTTTTAGTTATTTATAGGTATATTGTTAAAAAAAGGTTACATGGTTGCTAGATTTTGAATAACTCTCTGTTTTGGCCTCCTTCCATTTGTTTATTACTGTTTGTTCTTGTTGCAAGCTGTGCACCATCTTACGTTAGTGTTAGCACCTTTAGCACTGTAAACACAAGTATTGTTAGCGTTGTAAACACAAATAATAAGTAATCAAATGCCACGTTTGCAAGAATCTCAAAACACAATGATCACATTGTGAGCCAAACGGCTTTAAAATGCACTGGAAACAGTAACCCGGATGTATAGGCGGTATGGAGCTTGCAGCGTTCCCTAGTGCAGAAAACACAATCCACAGCAAGATTTTTTCCGGTAACGGAGTGGGAGAAAGTGTGGAGAAAGGGAAAAATCGCACAACCATGAGATTATTCTATTTACATAGAGTATATATATCTCTTCATCACGTTAGGATTGCATTTCCGATTATGTGATTCTGAATAATCAAAGTGTAGCCAAACCCTTTTAGAAGTTTCTTATTCTAGCTTTGAACTAAACTGCATATTTCGCGAAAGATTAAAAAAAATATTAAATAAGTATTATGAAATTTTAAAAGAACAGTGTACCCTTCCAAATTGCTCTTTACAATTTATTTGTGATATTGGATATTTCATTAATTTTAATTGATAGTTTGACATAAATAAAAATACATGTTATTCTGGCAATACAAATGGATACTTAGAAAAGTACATTTCTCGTTCCTCAGGCGTATATTTAGTGAGGGATTTCAAAAAAGCCATTGTTAAATTATGCTCTTTTTCAGATTCTTGAATTTTTGCAGCAATGGTGGCTCCTTTCGCATTAGCCTTCACAAGTCTAGCATCACAAAGCTCCTGATAAGTAGCAATGGGTGTCCCATCGGATTTCTCATTGCACCCTATTTCTTTTAAATGTTCCCTGCAAAGGATAAGCTCGTAACTTCCATTGTTGTCTTTACGTGCCACCCGGCCTTGAATTTGTGTCTCTTCCTTACTGTCCAAAGAGAAGAACGTCTGGATGGCATGAATGCCACCAAGATCTTCTACACTACGATCGTTCGATTTGTAATCGATTCCGCGACCCATAGCTCTGGAGGCTAGAGTCACTGTTTGTGCCACACCAGCTTCATTGATTCGCCATTCTATCGTTTCTGGCTCTTCATTTCCAATCAGGGTGTAGAGACGGTTAATATTATTTCGGTATTTATTCTCAAATTCTCTTATTTCACTGTCGGTATCGAAGAAGACGAGACAAGCGCGATTGTCTTGCACAATCTTCGAAATGTGATCAAAGATTTTAGAATGCCAATTGCTAACTGAATCTTGTATAGTCAAATGTTCACTTGGAACGAATTTCAGTTTGCGATCCCCGAAAAAGGATGACATGGCGGATATGGTGTCTATTCCATACTTTTCTATGGCGCGTTTTTCATGGTCATTCAGGTCCATCAAGGTGCCACTCACTCCTAAAATATTTTTATACGCTAATGGCAAGTCAGCATAAGATATATATCCCCAAATGACGAAAAAATATCCGAAATTTTGAAAGTTTTTATCATCATAGTTGCTTTTCTTTAGCCTAAAATAATTAAACACGTTATTATAACTGATATATGTTTTGTTACTGTAGGATCCAAGGCGCTCTCTGTAGCAAATGAATCCTTTATAATCAATCTTGTACTTTTGTACGAACCAGGAGTCAGGATTGTTTTTCTCTTTGGAAACAGTAATTGCTGTTGTGACCATTTTGTCTAAATTCTCTTCGAATAAAGCACTCGTACAAGATATGAAGTTTTTGAAATCTTCATATTTTTCATCTTTCAACAGTTCATTGATGAACTCCCTTATTCTCTCTAAAACAATGTTTTTGTCATAAATACCGCTTTCAACTATTTCCCACAACTTCGGTTGAATTTCTCGTAAAGCGGGCATACCTATCGTGGAGCAGGGGTTATAAGTTTGGCCGTAAATATTTTCGGAAAAGAAAACATCAGCCTCATCAATCAACAAAACAGAATCGGCAGGGTTCTCAACCTTTTCAATTTCTTTCGTCTCCAATTTATTCAAAATTAGATCATTGACAACGTCTCTCAAAGATACCTTCACCCCATTAATTTTACGAGTTAATACATCCTCAGCCATGTTATCAAATGTGTAATAATTGATATTATTGTTAGGAATTAAAGGCTCAAATGTTTCGAAAAATGCACTGAAAGCATTTTGATCACGTACGGCTAAATAGCTGCTGTAACAAACTATATTTGCTTTGTGACCTGTCAAAGCAATCAGGGAAGAAAGTAAACCCAAAATAATAGACTTTCCTTGACCAGTCAAAACTTGAGCAAAATGTTTAGGGACACCATTGTGCAAATAATCAGCACCAATCAGTCTGAGAACGCATATAATTTGAATGCAATGAGGTTCAATTCTTTTTTCGATATTTGCTACATCTTTTGATTCCAGGATCGTCCATATACCAGCTAAGTTAGCAAGCAAAACAGGTAAAATTGTCTGCTTGAAGTGAGGAGTCCATCGATCAAAAGGCAAAACATCCACTTTCTTCAACTGCTCCCTTAGATCTTCTACAATGGCAGATATGTCTAGCTTTTGCAGCAGTATTAGTTTTTCTGAATACCTGTTGAAACATTCTTCTAAGACTTTTTGGTTGATGCTCGTTTTGAAACCACTTTCTCGAGCTTTTTGTACTTCTTTCGCACAGAGATCTAAAGCTGTTTCAATTCCAATTTGATTCTGTTTTCTAGCATAAAGATAATAGTTTTCTACATTATCCAGTCTAGTTTTAAAGTCGGAATACGTAAGGCTATTATCTATAACGCTTTTAAATGGCGTTGTGCAGTCCCGCTTAAAGAGCTCAATGTCTGTGTAGTCTGTTTGATCTTCGAAATGAGCAAAAGTATGTCCGATAGCTAAGAATAAATCTCCTGCAGCTTTCAGGCGAGATTCATCAACCCATTCGGCTTTATTTAAAGACGAATTTATTATTTTTAGAAGTTCCAAGACTGTTTCAATCAAAAAGTGCTTCGGCACTACCTTGTCATTTTCTTTCAAAATATCACGAAATTTTTTCGTATCTGATACTTCATACGTAATTATTTCAGTCTTAGACAAAGGAATACATTTCTTTATTTCTTTGACGCATTCTTTCATTTCTTCCATGTAAATATTTTTTGAAATAAACCAAGCGAAATTTATTCCCTTGAAGTGCTTTACAAACTCATTAAACAATCTAAAATACTGAATAATCAGTTGTAGTTCCACTTGTTTGGACAGGGTATTGTCTACTATTTCTAACATTTTCAGTATTATTTCGTCCATTAAGCCTTTGAATATAACACATGGTACTCGTAGAGGCAGTTTTCCGATGATAGATTCTCTAAGCTCCCAGTATTCGATGTATACTTCCATTAAATTTGAAAAGAGGTTAGAAATGACATCACCTTCATCAGAAGCAAGAATACCGTCTATAAAGTCTATTTGTTTGTCCAAAATACTGTGGTCGAGCTCTTGGGATACAGTATTTGTTACTTTAAAGTATGGTAATATCTGGGCGGCAAATTTTACGATATTGTGAGCTGCTATGCGGAAGGATTCATATCGAAGATGTCTTGCGTTTTGGACGAATTTTAAAAATCCTGTTAGCAATGCCAAAGATAGTTTTCTAAAACGTTCGTTTGATTCACCCTGTAGAATGGGAGCTATTCCGGCATCAACAATATACAACCAAATAAGTCGCTCTTCGGGCATATTAAACAAGTCATTTCTGTTTTTAATAACCATATTTTTTAAAGCAGACAAGAACCATGAATCATCAACGTTTTCCAACAAGGCAAATTTGTACTTGAATTTTTTCTTGTGTGTGTAGTTGCCAGGTTCAAAATGTTTCATTAGCTCATAAACCAAAGTGTATTGATTTTCAAGAGAGAGATTAGCAGAGCAGTTTAAAGACCAAGATATGTTTTTTGTTATTACATAATCTCTACCCACTTTTTTAAAGAGCTCTTTAGCAGTTGTTGTCGACTTGCTCGTAATGTCTTCAATTAAATCTCTCAAGCTTTTCACCAAAAAGAAGTAGATAGGATGCGTTAAAGAGCCTGAGTCCATTAGTGATATGCAGTTTTCTGTTGATAGTTTGCAATAAAAGTGACTCCATAAATAATCGATAAACTTCAATGGAATAATTGAAGCTGTTGTTTGACTTCCCTCATTCGTTAAGGTCACCAAATCTGTGAATAATTTGATATCGTCATTAGTGACGCGTAACAGTTTTTCAACGGGAAGTTTGTATATTTCAAGAATTTGACAAATAAGGTAGGAATTCTGAGTAGAGCATTTATTTTTCAAATTCTGTTTATGAACTTTAAGACTATTTTTGCGTATGTTTTGCACAGTTGTAAATAAGTCAGAAAGTGTGAAATAAGTTGGACACTTGCAAGTTGGGAATAATTTGTTTCTTTTTTGCAAGCTCATTTCGAAATGTAAGAGCTGCTCAATTATGCATTTCAATTCACGGGAAATAAACTGGTTTTTCATTATTTCTTGTAGCAGAAGATGCGGTCTATTAATATAAAAATGATAGGTTTTTAACGTAATAGATATCTGTAGGAAATCCTCAGCGAAATCCTGAAAATCTGATATTTTTTCACTCCTGGCTTCTAAAATTTTTTTAAACAGGTCGTAAGCTTCGTTTCTTTGAACCAAAAGTTCATCTTCTAGGACTTTAACAATTGTAACCCTCCCTATAAGCGTTGCTTTATTGTGCTTAAAAGATTTAGTGAAATCCAATTCTTCACCTGGGGCTATTTCAATTCTAGCGATAAAATTATCACAATCAGCTATTAATAAATTTCTTTTTCCGAAAATTTCATAAGACACTTCACCTCTGGCATCTAATATGAATTTGGCAGAGTAATAAAGATTTCCATCTTTACCTTTTTTCTTAATGTACTGTCTCTTATCAGAACAAATCAATTTATTAGGATCAGGAGCCGGGCCTTTCTTAGAGAAATTGTGCCACTTCGATTTTACAGTTAATACATGAGGTTCGATTCCTTTTTGGTAAAATTTTTCAATTATACCCAGCGATGAAGGTTGGCCCGTTGTCGTTGCCCCATCTTCAGGAGCATCGTAATATATTTCTTCAGGGACATTTTCTGGAGAATCCAGCTGTAAATTTTCTCCAGTAGAACTTTTCTCGGATATCTGAATCTTCTGAGTCAGTTGTTCACTTTCATCCAAATCTTGTGATGGGCAATTCGGAAACAATAACTCTTGAGAATCCGGTGGTAAATTTTCTTTAGTAATTAAGAATGTCTGGGAATCGGGATGCGGTTTTTTTGTTACAATTTTAGAATTTTTATCGAAATCAGAATTCAGATTTTTCGTTACCTCTTGAGAACTTTTGTTGGAATCGGAATTCGGGCTTTCCATTATCAGTTTAGAATTTGTTTTTGAATCGGAATTCGTTATTTCCGTTACCGCTTCTGAATTATTTTCGGAATCCAAATTCGGACTTTCTGTCACTTCTTTCGAACTTGTTTTGGAATCGGAATTCGTGCTTACCGTAACCATTTCAGAACCTTCACCGGCATCAAAGTTCGGACTTTTTGTTACTACATTAGAACTTTGATCGGAGTTAGAATTCGGGTCTTTTGTTACCACAATAGAGTCCTTCTCGGATATCTGAATCTTCTGAGTCAGTTGTCCACTTTCATCCGAATCTTGTGATGGACAATTCGAAAACGATAATTCTTTTAATTGCTCAGTAGAGGCTGGAGGCTTCGAAAGTATTTGGTCTTTTACTTCAACTTCGCAATTATTGGAATCGCTATCGTTTGGGGGCTGGTGGGATTGCAACTCGTTCAGCTGTTCAGTGGAGACGGGAGGCCTAGATGGTATTTTTTCCTCGATTTCTTTAAATGTATAGTCATCAGAATCGCTATTGATGATTTCATTGCTCAAAACCTTTGATTTTTTCGATTTTCGTTTTTTATCTTTAGTTGCGCAGTCCTGTTTAATGCGAGTGCTTGGCGAGTGCTTGGGGATGTGCCCATGAGGCACATTTGGGAGAGATTCTTTTGACTTCTTTTGATCAGAATGGAAGAGTTCCCGAGAAGTAGAAGGGAGAGATGGATATACATTATCATTTGGGTAATTTTTCGCACCTAAGAAATCATTTTCTATTATTTCTTGATCCTCATTTGTAGGATAATCCGATTCAACCGGTATCTCTAAGTGGTTGAGCAGACCGATTGTCAATGGAGTGCCGTCAGCCTGGTTTTTAACTTCTGGATTTTGTAATATTTTATTAAGTACTTTTGTTAACTTTGAAGGCTTTTTCTTTTCATTATCTTTTTTGTTGCCAGCTTTCTGAACTTTTTTAGGCATGTTTAATAGCGAAGATAAAACTTGTTCCAAAAGAAAATGTTAGTTGAACAAAAAAATTTCACGATCAGTAGACATTTCCTCCAAGTAGGTCCTCCTCATCTGAAATAAAAGAAATGTTTTTTTAAAAAAAATATAAATATACATATTTAAAAACATGCATTTAACAGATTATAAATAAAAATTGTCACAAAAGTATTTGAGCATTTCACTATAGCAAATTGCACTCAGTTTTTATAAAAAGTTGATATTTATAATTATTTTTAGAAAAATCGGGGTAAGGAGAGAATTTCACAACGAGCAGCATTGAAAAGGTGAGAAAAAAATACAGAACTAAACTTAAACCTCTGACATCAATTAGGTTTAAATTTCACTTACAGTAAAAATTTTAGAGTTAGAAAGGAATTAACCAATTATTGCAGTTTGCATGGGTTTTCTAGAAACCCATTAAAAAGCTTTTTCTTAAATTGAAACAAAACGAGCCAATATTGGAAGTTCATGTTGTTGACTGACAATGTAAGACTTTTAAATATTGCCTAGGTGCTTACAAGTTACAGGAATTCACAATTTATTGCAGTGCGCATGAGTTTTCTAGAAACACATTAAAAAACATTTTTCAAACAAAACGAGCCAATTTCGGAACGTTTGTGATGGTGACTGACACTGTAACACTTTTAAATACTGTCTAGGTCTAGAAGATGTTTACAAAAAAAAAAATAATTGCGTGAATCACGGTTACTTGATAATATATACTTAACAAATAACTGCACTTTATAAGTATTATTACTTTGTGAAGAATTTTAGAAAGAGCAAATTAGGTACATTTCTAAAATTGAACATACGGAACCACGCTATAATTTTAACAAAAAATAAAGTAATTTAAACTTTTTTATCCATTTTCCAGGTGCTTAGTTCAATTTTCCAGGTACTTTGTGCTCTTATAAAATATTTTTACAACAAAATGCCTTTTTTTGCACATAAAATATAGCATTGTCCAAAGCATGCAATATACGAAATGTCGATGGTTTTTCCCACTAAGTTATTGTTAAATAATCCAAAAATCCCTAAACTCAATAAAAAGTTAGTTTGAATAGAAAAAGTTTAATTTGAATAGAAAAGTATATTGCATAAGTCAGTGGTTCCCAAATGGTATTCCTTGGAACCTTAGGGTTCCCTTGAAAGGTGACAAGGGTTCCGAGATTTAGGACTGTTTTTTAACCAGATATGATTTGAAAAACTTTGCATTAAATTCAAATCCAATTAATTATCCATTATTTATTCCGTCATTTTCATGAAACTATCTAGTTGAAATACTTAATTACTTAATTAAAGAGAATTTGAAACAATGTTTTTTTTCGCAATAACAATACAATAAATGAATTACGAAAAGGAAATGAAAAATTGCACTAGTATTTCGCCTCGTATAAAAATAACTAAATTCAATAATGAAGAATGTTTCTCTGGTAATCATTCTGAATGCCCATTTTTGTTTTTATTTTAACGGAAAATATATTTCAGTTTATTATTTTTTTAGTTTATGCATGCACCAGAATCAAATTACGAACTAGACTATACTCAGTTGCAAGTTAAGAAAAGTTCATTGTGGTATAGGATTTAATCATTCGAGAGTGCATATATTTCCGTTTCATTTCATGATAAAATTATACAAATATGCCTTCGAAACAATATTAAGTTAAGACACATCAAACAGAAATTTAATTCGTGCTCTCTTTCACGATATATATAACAGAATAATTAACAAGGTTTTAGTTCCGAAGTCCGAAATCTTCCTAGACTTAGTGACATATTTCGATATATAAGGAGAACATTCGTTCTTGAAAAAGAAACAACTATATGACGTTTCAAGAGCATTGGATTTGATTGAACCACTAAAAATGGCGCGTCTTATGCTGACGGGCCCTTATCAAATCAAATGTGAGATAAGGAATTTTCTTTTTGTTTCACTGTAGAAGAAAATCGTCTGCAAGAAAAAATATAGTTTCAAGAGTTGGCGATGTTGATGTAAGTTTGCGCTGGGTGCTTGGCATCCATTTGGCATGCACTCAGAAGCAAACAAACTCTCTACATATGGATAATGATTTTTTTCTTAACTTGCAACAGAATTAAGATGCTGCTGCAGACATGTGAATGATGCTCTCAAATTGCCAGTATTTTAAATAGTAATTTTTTACAGTGTATGATGATTCAAGGGAAAAGGATCCCATTAGGTGGACGAACTCGCTCATTGATTCCTAACACATATTAAAAATCTGATCATGGAACGCGATGTATTAATCTGGAAAGATAAAGCAAGAAATAAAGGGAGAGCTACGGACTGGATATAATGAGAATCAGAGAATTGAGATGGATAGGGATTAATAGGCGATAGAATAATCTTGTATCCGGGTGCGAAAGAAAATCATGGCAGAGATGTCACACTTATTTTAAGTCAGGAATGAGGCTGAATGGACCAGTTGGAAAGAAACAAAGGTGGCTGTAGCTATCAGGGAAGACTGGATCGAGGACAAGACAGAGATCTTTATGGGCCTCAGTGCACGTAAGATGATGTCGATGAGAGTGGGAAAAAATGACTAGAGACGATGATTACGAAGTGGATTCATAAGTCTGAAAACGGAGAGTCTGATTGGAAATTTATTGAGACTCTCCGAATTAGCCTGGCACATTGCAAAATGGCAGCTGTTTGAAAAGAGGCTGATTTTCATATGAGTCGAAGATGTGTATGTGCTGTTAAATGTACAGATAAATTATAAGAAAATTGAAAGTGATATATAATTATAAGATATATCAAATTTGAGTATACAAGAAAAAATTTGAAAAAAATGCCACTTAAGGAGTGAAAATGTGCACTATGTAATAGCCATGTAAAATGCGGCAATGCTGCGAACACCAAATCATTAACGAACACCAACGGGAAAAACTCGCGCTAAGCTGAACAAACAATGCTGTAAATGAAGTTTGACGCAAAAGCATCGTTAAACCCGACGCTTCTCTAATGGAGCGGGCACGTTCTGGAGGATTAATTCTTTTTTGAAAATGTACTAGAATGAGCAGATAATAAATTACAAATTTAAAAAAAAATTATAGTTATTTTATGTTAGTAATCCATCTAAAGATATTAATAACTGAATTTTTATATACCGAAATCCAAACTTTTCTAAGACATTTTCGTTCGTACATCTAATTATAGATGCACTAAAGTCCATTTATTCAAGTTTCCATTCTATTTTACAAGGCAGGAGAAGACAATCACGAGGAACTCCGCTGACATCTAGCAAAAATCTTTTCCCGTCAACCTAAAAAGAATAAATTTTTGAAAATCATTGAATTTGTGGGAAAAACTAATACGTAATTTTACGACAATAAACAATACTATTAAAACAAAATATAAGTAACTAATACAGTTCGTTAGTGTTACAGGGGCCAAATAACTTTTAAAGAAGTGTAGAAACACCAGTCTAACAGGAGGCATCGTAACACGTGATTGATTGGTGGTTAATCAAACGTTTAGATTAGAAGATGAAGAATTTTCAACAGTAGATACATTTTATCCGCATTCTTTTACCATATAGGGTCAAACAATGGGAAAATGCAATTAGAATGAATTCAAATTAAGGAAAATATTTTGAAATGCAGTTTGATTATTCTGTAATTTTTTTTTACTCTACCATAGAATTTTTTTATTTTTGTTATGGAAGATAAAACCGTAAAGGAGCATTTTATCACATTAAAATGATAAACAAGCCCCCATATTCATTCTTTTGGAATTTGGCAGAATTGTAAAGCAGAAATAGTTTGAATTTGAATAATGTAAGCACAAAAAAGTAAACACTTTCAACATTTCTTACTGTAGTTTTTTCATATATTGGGACTAAATTCTTAATGGTTCAGGGATCTAGTAAGTTCGTACAAATCATACTTAAGTTACGAAATCAGACACAAAAACACACTTCCTTTGAAATAATTTAATTCTTGACCCTTAAATTAAAGAGGGCAAACGCAAAATGGAGAAATAGCGTCCCAATAAATAAGGCAGGAGAACAGTTGAAAGTTCGGGCTTCTTAATGTTAATTTCATTTTTTTGGAGTATTTTTCAACACACAAATCCAATCAATTGATATTCTTTTAACTATATGGATTTGTACAGTGGCTAAAAAAATAGAAAGACATCACTCTGAATAACTTTCTTTCTAATGACCGAAAATCGGAGTGTCAATCTTAATGGTTTCTGGAGGTGACTTCAAATATACTAATTAATTAGTGCTAACTATTAATTAAGTTACGAAATGCACTTTCTCTGAATAAACAGGTATTTTTTTTGCATACTTGGATACCTGACCCTTAAAATGGGAAGGGGGGAGACAGAATTTCGAAAAGATGGATCATAAAATGGGGGAAGGGGCTAATAAGTTGTATATATTAGGTGATAGTCCCAAAAAACAACCAAGCGAAGTCGCAAATAGAAAATATCTCGAAGTTTGGGAATAGACAACTTTTCAGCTGATTTCTAACCAAAATCCAAAGATTTTTTTCTTCTTCTTAACCTTCGGAAAGAAAATTTGAATCAATTTATAGCTTATTTACGATGCTCCAAGCTTTTCGAATTTGAATACACGAAGTTTTTATCTGACATTATTTGGGCTTTGTGTTGTTTTTACTTCATTTATACGAGGATTACATACTAAAACCAAATTTAAACAACTTATTATAACTATATGCAAAATATTAGGGTTAAACATTTTTACAGCTTTAATCGAGTCTTCTAGGCAAGAAAGTTTAAAAAAACAAAAAAAAGTGCATAATGCACATTCACAAGAATTTATATAATTTACGATATAACTTTTTTCTTTTTTAAATAACTGATCGAATTTCTGGATGTTAAATGGCATTTTAAAACATTGAAATATGTAATATTTAAGAATTACATATTTAAACAATGTGTTGCATATTGTATGATTCATTGTTTAAAAAATCTGTCAGATATTTAGGTGACCTTTTCTTTTTTGGATCAAGATGATTTTCAAATAGCATCCTGATGTTTTGATACGTCAGAGGTCGCCAAAGTGATCTATATAGCCCCCAGGGGTCTATTCGACAAAAGTGGGGGTCGATCTTTGGTCGAATGGGGGTCGATCCGAATCGGAAGGGTCGATTGGCGTCGAAGAAAAAACAGTTCTTAATACGCAAATCACACATACCTAATTGAGTATGTAAATGTGTGATTTTTTTTTTATAATTGACTTAAGTTTCTTTATAGAACGTAAATTGATAAACGTATATTTATTCGGGTGAAACAAGTATTTAAGTACCAGCGCGCAGTGGCACGAACTCTGCACTTCTGGTTTATAAGTCATTTGCATATGTGCGCTTGTCCAAATGTCACATGTGATGAGCATTGACGTTACAAACGCAAATATCATGCGCAGTTTCAGCTATCTTTTCCAACTGTGAACAGTGTTGAATATTTGCAATTGAGCGACGATTTTTAACTGCGCTTTGTTGATTTATAAAACATTGACATCCCTGATTGGATTATTGTGCCCTTTTCTGCTCAAATTTAAAACGTGGACATCAACCTGCGAGATGAGCTTGCTAAATTATTATCGGATCTTGAAGCAAAGACGGTTTTTAAAAATTTAACAAAAAGCTAATTTTGGACAAATATAATGCAAAAATATGCAAACTTTACGAAATAGATCAGTCATTTATGCTAGCATTTCCAAGTTCCCATATAGTTGAAGCCGGTTTCAGTCACGCAATTTCAATCTTAACTAAGTACAGAAATAAATTAAATGTGTAGTGTTTCGAGGGGTTTTAGATTAAAATTGACCAATTTTGAACCCAATGTAGCGAACCTTGCAAAAACACTCCAGGCACATCCATCTCATAGATTAAGTAGCAATAAATCTGTAGTTACTTATTATTTCGATTTATTTATAATTACTTATTATTTAATATTAAGGTATTTAAATTTCAACATTAACATATTTTTCATAAAACTATTGTTACACAATTACTTTAATAAATGCTTAAAATCATAAAATAAATGTACAAACACAGTATCTAATAGAGTTTTACTAACATTAACAGAATTAACAGAAAATTACTTTCATGGGGGGTCGATGGAGATTTCGAAAATTTATGCAGGGGTCGATGATTAAAAAAGTTTGGCGACCCATGCGATACGTCATAAAACTTATTTTCGCAAATTCCTTATTAAATATCACACGACATGTTCTTCAATTGCGATAAGCTATCATTTATCACCAAATACCGTTACTATGATTTCTTTGTTTTCTTATATATATATGATAAGGAACTCTCCTGTTAAACAGCGTTTGTAAAAGTCCTTAACATATTGAAATGGTGGCACAGAAAATTAAAAGACAAAATATACAATTTCACTAACTCAAAATATTTTGACAAAATTTTAATTTTAAAGCTCAAGTTAACTTAATACTTACGATATTGATACTACGGTTCTTATTTTTTAAAGACCACATTAAAAAGACACCCTGTTAAAATATCAAAATGCATAGGTTTTACTTTCAGTAGCATACAATTCTTGTCAAAATATTGTTATATTTTTCAAATCAGGTGACAATTCTAAAATTGGCACGGCTTCAGAAACTTTATACAAATTTTAATTTTTAGTATTTACTGTTTAACAAAAAAAAAAGCATTTTCCTAAAAACAAATTATGCTATATTAATATATTGGGAATTGTGCTAAAGTTGAGAAATAATTTTAACAAAAAGTAAAATTTTTAAAAATCTTTCTTTAAAAGAGCTGCTGTCTAAAAATTAACGGTGTAATATATAAGTTTAAACGCCAAAATAAAATTTCGGTAAATAAATAATTTGTTTGTTCAATCTCAGAGAAAAGGGAGCACTTATTTACAACGATCAGTCAGACGTTTTGCACAGAGTCATTTTAACATAGAAAATGTTCTTAAATTCTTATCAACTAACGGGCTATAATTCTGTGACTCGAAAAAAAAATAGTGATTACTAACAACGAGTGTAATTTTAAGAGTGTAAGTACCAATAAAAATTAAACAAAATAATTTAGTATATTAACCGAAAAAAAATCTACGTGGTAGTATAAAGAAAGAGTAAAAATTTATCTTCATTTTTCGAAAAAAATTGTTTGCTTAGTAAACAGTCAGCTGTTTTGCATCGAATAATTTTAAACAGCAGAATGTTTTTAATTTCTTAACAAGATTTTATTCTCAGTTAGCAGGCAATAATACTAAGTTTTCTTCTATTAAAAAATTGACAAAATTGAAAAAGGAATTTTACTTTAAAGGAGAACCTAAATTAATGTACTAAAACAATTTATTAGTATATTAATGAAAAAATAATATACGTGACAGCGAAAAGAATAGGATTTTTTAAAAATTTAATTAAATAGTGGGTAAAATAATTCTGCGAAATATGCGCAGACAGATAATTAAAAAATTAATTTTAAGATTAAAGGCGATGTATAAGATGTTGAGAAATTTTAAGATGATAAAGAATTTTTACTCCGTATTTGTATTAATAATTATAAAATATATATTGAAGAAATTGATAAATATATTATTCCAAATCTATGCATAGGTATGTAGATTACTGAAACTATCAATTATAGAAAAAGCAAACTAGGAAATAAAATATCACAATATGATGCATCGGACATTCCATCCCATTCTATCCGATAAAATATGCCTATCGAACATTCTGTCAGAAACACGCTTTTATAAAACTCAACATTCGTTGAAAATGTTTTGTGAAATTAACATGAAGGGGTCCTAACTTTGGATCGCTTTTTTGACCAAAGTATGGTGACCATATTTCCTAGATTGCGGCTACTCCCTATATTTTGATGGTTAAGAAACCAAGTATGTAAAAACAAATATATGTTTATTAAAAAAAAGAACGTTTATGTGTCCGATTTTGCAACATAATTAATAGTTAACACTAAATAATTAACATATTTGAGGTCATCCCCAGAAATCATTAATATTGACACTTACTAAGTGAAAATCCGATCATTAAAAGATAAGTTATTCAGAGTGATGTACACATAATTTTTTACTCGCTGTACATTCTGTAATTTTATATTCTATTAATTATAAATTTTATCTGTCATAGTGACATCTAAAATGATTAAAAAGTGGTTATTTGTTATTTTTTTCATAAATTTATCAGGTAACGTTTTGAAATATTAAGTTTTAGTTATTTTATTTATGTAATTGTAAGTATGATAAGTGAAATGTCAGACTATAAACCGATGAGGTAAACGAATTTTTGAAAATCAATTTAGCAATGCCATTACAGCATTAGTTTCAAACATTATAAATGATGTATCGTGAATATTCTATAATTAATATTATTATTTCGAGCTCCCGTCATAAATATTTGGGTTAACACATTAAACGTGCGTTTTGATAAACCGAAAAATGATTATAGTGATTAACAATCAGCTCCTTAATATGAAAATTTTAACCGAATTCCACTTTAGACCATAGTTTCCCAACCTTTTTTTTAATCACCAAGCACTTTGCAAGTCAAAAAATAAATAAAATAAAACAAAATAAAAAAAATTCACCCCTTTACAAAGAAAAAAAACGACCTGATAATGATAACTATTTAACAAAACCAGTGGCCAACGGCATGATTCTGAATATTTTTCTGCTTTGCGTTAGTTTTTGCTCAAAATAAGCAGGGCTCGTGATTTTTTTGATTTTTTTAAGAAAAATTTAAAAAAAAAATCAGATTTTTTTGATTTAAATTGGATTTTTTGAAGTTATACTTCTTATGCGACTTTCAACAAGGTTGCGTTAAACGTTAATGCTAAATTTTTATTGGCCGGGAAATCACGTGGTAGGATCCAGTTTTCCCTCATTCATTTCCATATTGTTTTGGTTCTCACTAGCATAAAAATAATAAAAGTCATAAGAGTATTGTTTTTCTATAAATATTTTTTTAGTTTGTTTTGATACACATATAATTTAATAGGGTAGTATTTTTTATTTTCAAATTTAGTGGATTACAATTGTAAAAAATGAGTGAGAACAATCCCACGGACAAGGCGACGGATTTAAGGTTATGACAAGGTACGTCTCTTGTGAATATCAATTGATTGTTAGGTTTTCTCTTCTGAAATTACATTATGACGCATTCCCATACATTATTAATACAAATACATTTTCCAGGGCGAGACGATGAGGCAACCACAAGCACTTCCACTGGTTCAAGAGGTCCAGGAGGGGAAAATGCACAATATTACCGTGATTACAGAGCACGGAAACGAGCGGAGCAGGAAAAAGAGTCGTTGAGTAGAACTGGTGATCCTTCGACGACTGCTGATTCTTCTACAATTAACGTCGCAGGTTGCGAAGTTTAACTTCTTCTGAGCGGAGGGACTCCACGCACTATTTTTTTTTGTTGATTTAAATCAGATTTTTCTGATTTTTATTCAAACACATTGCAAGAACTTTAATTTATGATTAAAAATACTTTATAAATGTTTAATCAAAATTAAATTAGTATTAAGACATTATAACAATATTTCAGAAGTTCTAATTTGCTAATATAATTTTCATTATAATACATAGCTTTGAATGCATAACAACCATTTTGAAACAAATGCATAATTGAAATTTGAAGACTAGATGAAACAGAGAATTTAATGAAAGGGGTCTATCTAGGTTTTTCTGAGAGGTATTTATTTTGAAATAAGACATGGTTGACTGAGAGGTATTCATTAAGACATAATTTGTGAAAATTAAAAATATTAAAAAATCAACACAAAAATATTGATTTATTCGTTTCTTACGAAACACAAAAATAAAATTTTAAAAAAGAGTATTTTGTTTCTGTTAGGAAAACTATCGTTTTTCCTAAAGTTGAATTTGTGAAGGTACCCTAAGCTGTAACAAATTTGGCTTGGACGGACTCTTTTAACTTTTAAATTAAAGTTTAAATTAGCAAACCATAATTTTAATTTAAAATTGCGTTTTTTTTTCTCTTGATTTTTAATATGACAAAATAAATGTAACAGATTGTGTTTATAAATGTATTCATTCATCAAAAAATAAATAAATATTTAATCTATATATTTTCATATTAAAATATTCATTTTTAATTTTATAACAAAATAGATCAGCTAAAATTATTTTTAAAAAAATCTATGCACTCACTGGAATTTATTTCCACAAAATTTCTTTATAGAAAATCTGATAATGTCAAAGATTCTATAAACATATGAGAAAAAAAACACCAGTTACCAGTTAATCACTCTAATACCTCAAATAGACTTTGAAAGGGAAGAATGACACTATATCAGGAAAAAATATCTGAATTTATTAGCCTTTTTTTTATATTTTTGGCATATTAGGATAATTTCTTTTTAAAATAACCTCAAGCTTTAGAAATATACATTTTCCACCAATAAAATATAATGTAGATTTTAATTCCATGCAGTTTCAATCAAAAGGTAGAATTTTAATTAAAATTATTTGCATTTTTTTTCTTCGAAATTCATGTCTATTAATTACTTTCTACAGCTATGTAAGTCTATATTAAGACAGCATTAAATGTGTATTTTAATCTGTACTTTCAATCTCAAGAATCAAAAGATTTTTTTAAAATGTAATTTCAAATGTGTTGGAATTTAATACACACCAAGAAAGTAATTTCGTTAACTAAAATTAATTAACACAGCAATTTATTTAAAATAAATTTTAAAACTAAGAAAAGAAATAATAAATTATCAATAATTTAAATTATTATGTTTATGTAATCAATAATTATGTTTTTTGACTTTTAAAGTCAATATAATATATTTAAAAAAAATCAGTTGATTTAAATCAATGATTTTTTTAAAAGAATCATTTGATTTAAATCATGATTTAAATCGGTTCCGTGATCAATCATGATTTTTCCGGTTTTCTGAATCTCTATAAAAAGCCGTTTTTTTAATGTTAAAAAAATATATTTGGAAATAATCTTAAAAGGAAGAAAAAACGATGAAGTAATACACTAATGATTATTTCCAAAATGATGGTAAGGTAAACATCTTTCAAAAAAGAAAGAAAAATCCTAAAATCTTATGAGGAAAAAAAAATTTTTTTAAAAAATGGCGGGAAAATTTATTGAATTTCGTTCCGGTTTTTTGGTTTTCCGGTTTTCTGATTTCCGGATAACGGGTTCTGTACTGTATTTATTTTTTAAGGCAATAATTCTATCGAATTTTTGGAAGTTATTGTTATTGATTTCTTCGTAGTTTCAAAATCCGATAATCTTGAAACGAAACACACATTTGAGGATTCCGAAGCGCGTGATTTCGTCGCCAATCTAATTTTCGGCAATTACTATTAGGGATTTCACGATTTTTAATTGCTTTTTTTATTGCGATGATTATTTACAAAATGGGTAAAAAGAAAAAATTCCTGCGTCCCCCTCCCAACAAAATGCCAGAATATCAATTAAAAAAATTTATATAGTTTTTTTGTAAACACAGAGCTTTTGTAATTTTAAATTAGTAACATAGTTTATTATTAAAAGTATCTTCCAGAAAGATATTAGTGCTAGAGAGTTTTGGCAGCTATAGATATTGATTTTCTAATGGATTTTAAAATGTTTCGATATATTTCAAACAATATGGAAAATTCGAATTGTGCATTTGAGTATTTATTTTTTAAGGCAATAATTCCAGGGAATTTTTGGAAGTTATTGCCATTGATTTCCTCATAGTTTCAAAATTCGATAATCTCGAAACGAAACACACATTTGAGGATTCCGAAACGCGTGATTTCGTCGTCGATCTTTTTTTCGGCAATTACTACATATATATATACGGATTTCATGATTTTTAATTATTTTTTTTAGTGTAATGATTATTTACAAAATGCGAAAAAGGAAATAAATCGTGCGAGAATATCAATTAAAAAAATTTGTATAGTTTTTTTGCAAACACAGTGCTTTTGTTATTTTAAATTAGTAGCATGTAGTTTATTATTAAAAGTATCTTCCAGAAAGATATTAGCGCTAGACAGCTTTGTCGCAGATAGCTCGAAAAAATTCTGCCACAGAGTTTCGGTCTTTTTAATAAAATGTATGAATTGCCAATGACATTAAATTTTTTTTTAATAAAATGTGCATAATATGTCTTTTTTTTTAATATAGTAAAATAAAAAAAAACACTAAAAAATAATTCACAATTAGGCCAAAGGCCGATCCAATGAATTCATCAGTTAGATAGAACCTAATTTTAAAACTATCATTTGATAAGACAAGGAAAGAAATATCTTTCTTCAAATGAAATATTTTCAAAATAGTAAGTTGACTTTTCATGTTAATATGTCCAGCACTGTTAATGAACATCAGGGTTCCGACAAAAGATCATTTAGGTTTCCATAAAGGAAAGGAAACAAATTAGAAACCGTCACAACTACAAATATTAAATAGATTTTTAGCTTTTTATTACCTATGATTAAGAGAAAATGAAATACTATTACAAGAAATAATATATACATTTATAGTTACTAAATATATTTATAGTTATATAATAGTTAATAGAAATAATATATACCAGTGAGCTGCACCCCCTGCTCGCTAACGCTCGCCAACCCCCGAAAATTGCCACGCAATCTTATACGGTTTGCTTCGCTCGCTACTAACTTAGGTACATTGCAAATGCACAAAATTCTAAGAATTCAAGACAATCATTTAAATCCATATAAAAACTTCTTTTTTTCAAAAAAAAATTGCATCTTTTTAGTAAATACTAAGTCATTAAAATAAATTTGAATTCAAATAAATGACATAATTCGTTAAACCTATTAGAAATGTGCTGTAGTATAATTCGCGATATAAATCAAAAATCGTCAGATAAATTCGTATTATATAATTTCGTGAAAAAAAGCGCTCTCGACAAAATACTAAAATAGAGATCTATCGACAAAGACTACTCACTTCTGCCTAGCTTAATAGTATGAGATTGCCGCAGCTGATGTTCTCTGGTCATTTCAGTTTCCGTTTTTAAAAGCGCTATATGTTGAGCCACTTCAGCTAGATTTGGCGTGTGACATTTTTAGCGGCAATCATTGGTCAATTTTCTAGCGTTGCCATTCGGGGAGTTGTAATGAGGCTTTTTTTTTGTCGCCGTGTAAGAGAAATAGTTACGTAAACAAAACAAAGCAAACGTTGCCACCGGCGGAAAAGAAATACAGCCAAAATTTGGGAGTCACGTAAGAGAATTATGTATATTAGATATTTATTTCTAGTAGCTTCCATGTGTATCTAGAAAAATATGCACAATGTATACATTTGTTGTTATTTGTATTTATACTGAAAATTTATTTTGAATGTCTGACATTATGACCAGAGTCATGCAGAAATATTTTTCACAAATTAAATAGAGTCAAGGAAACTAACTAAATAAAGACAAGGGGCCCAAATGTCTCCATTTTCTGGAGGATATGCAATATAGTGTAATGTAAACCAACCAGTGAAGGAACAATTTATATATATTGATTAAAAACAAGAATTTGAAAGTTTTTCTGTAGATTGATTGGTAACAGTAGCTTACTGCCAAACAATAGGAAGTCATCTAGCAATGTTTGGGATTACCTGGTCACATAGACTTCTCTGGAAAAAATTTTGAATTTGTTATTATCTCTGCAATACCTTGTTTTGTTGAAAAAATTATAAGGTGAGTGTTTGTATTTATATGTTTGAAGTGGAATTAATTGCATGTAATAGTTTTATTTCTCTCACTGTGAAAAAGAGAATTCAAAATATAGTTATTGAAGTTACGATTTATTTTTTTTAAAGCATCATAGCATAATAAAGTACTGAGATATGGGGGTGTTTATTCACTGGATCACCAAACGATGAAAAACCAGTGAAGGAACAAGTGTTTCTTTACTGGGTTTTTTTCTAAGTTAATGAAAATAAAAGATAAACTTTAACTTTCTTGTACCTTTAGTGATGTTCCTCATCAAAAATATGTTAAAAATACGAAAAACAACTTCTAACCAGTGAGGGAACAGGCATGTTCCTTTACTGGGCATAGATTTCCCAGTGAATGAACAGTATGTGTTAATATGTT